>NC_061101.1:55865073-55943156 GCF_015104395.2 Macrobrachium nipponense | reverse complement strand
GACCGTGCATCTTGGAGGCCCAGCTGATACTGAGCTGCTATCAGGCAGTTCAATACGCAGTAGCTGAGCCTGAGCTCTCGCTGACTCGTCATCCTGAGTTGCCAGGTAATCCATTATTCCACGAAGGAATGCGTTCGGCTAGAACCACCGAGCATAAAAGATATGCTCGAGCAATTATATTTAGGCGAAACGAATTTCGGTAAATATAAAAGGTGAAATGGTGTTGTCGTGACAAAACCATAAGTATATTAAAATTGAAACTGAAAAACTCCTGGGAGGTTGCAGGCAACCCCGAGTTGCAGTTCAATTAGAATACTTCTCGTCTAAGTCGCAATCCGTAGATTAACTAGGATATGCGCCTACCCCTCGGACAATTCAACTGCTTAGTAGAATCATGTCGCGAGGTTAATATACGTAGTATATTTGTAGGATTCTGAACAACGATCTCCATCCTAAAATTCTTTCCTTCAAGAAAAACAAAATAAGGATTGGAGATCGACACCTTCGATCTCTATCAAAGAGATGTGAAGAGAAGTCTTCCTCAAAGGAAAGCTTCAATGGTGAACAGAATACTAAGACGATAGTTCAAGCCAAACTGGATATTCCCGTCCGTTTCTTCTCTATTCCAGGTTGGTCGCCTACTGTGAGATAGTCTTCTTCAGCAGCAGTCTTCTTCCCAATGCTAGAAATTCCAGGAATTCGAGCATAGGCGAGGTTCCCGATTATCGTGTAACATATCGGGGATTCTCGTCTCGCTCACTTTGGACCGTGGTCTCGCGTAAGTGTTTGGAGATCATAAAAAACTCGAACACTCCGAGTGCGCTAGAAATTCCGTAGAATTCTAAGCAGTCTGCGAAACCCCCACCGAATTCGTGAAACGATATCGGCTGGTGGTCCTCTCGATTCCCGTAGAAATTGAGAATGGGGCAGGATCCCTCCTCAACGACCGGGGCTTACGTCAGGTAGGACCCGAAGGTCACCCCGGTAGAGCAGTCCCCAACGTGGGATCCTACTGAGAAATCTCTGTAGGATCCCTCCCCTTTCCCTCGTAGCCGTAAGGAGAGAGGGAATGGGGGAGGAATTGGATACTCGCTCGCCTTCCCAGTGGAACTAGCAGTTGGAGAAGAGTAGGAGCAGCCATCGCCGCAGAGTCTGGGAAAACTTATCGTCAGGAGAAAACGTTTTCCCGAGGAGGGTTACGAACTCTCACTGTAGGTTAAGGGTCTGCCGCCACTGTGAACGTCGTCTGGGTGGGCTGATCGACACCTGACAGGAGAGAGCCGATACCGTCCTCCGACTCATTCCAGTCCTCGTCGAGGTCGAAACCTCTCAGGAGGACCGAAGGAGTATTTAAATACGGTGTCCGAAGACAGTAGAAACGCCGCTGTGGCAGTAGAGGAGGTGGAAGTAGCTTGATCGACCGGCCAGAACTGAGAGAGCCTTCTTGTCCGGAGACGAGAGACTCTGGTTCGAGACAGAATCGGCAAGCTCCGATCGCGGCAGACCCACCCGTCGGTTTGGGTTACCCTCTCGGGCCCCAAAAACGACTCGAGCAGAGACGTGGGCTCTGCTGGTGGGAGCGGCAATCCTTCCGCAAGGTCATTATGCTGACGAATCAGCTCAATGACTTCTGCAAAACTCCTCTGTATCTCGGGAGTAACCGCGTCTTGCGGAGTAGGACCGTCCAGTCCCTCCAGCAAGAACAGATCCCGAGATACTCCTCCTTCAGAAGGAGGAACAGCGGCAGACCCCTGACGGTCGCCTCCAGCTACTTGCGCGTATGTCCTGGTCGGTCCTAGAACCGTGCCTGGTCCATACGGCGTCATAGCGGGATCGCGAGCGGCGCACCTCTCGCGATCACTCCTAGGTACCTCGCTCCTCCCGGTGTAGCCCAGGAGGTTGAAGGTACAGGAGAGGCAGACCTGACGCTCCCCCCTAGCTCGCTGGCAGGACCAGCGTGCTTGGAGGGCTGCTGCTGATCGTCAAACCCGCCGGTGGCGATCGAGCAGCAGGCCTAGCCTTGCCGCTCGCCTGGGGAGAGAGGCGGCTGAGAACGTCGACGCTGATCTCTGGCGTCAGGCGAGCTGTTGCTGGTTACCGTCTCCGCCCGGTCCGATGGGAGCGGCCGGTCAGGTGACCTGCTAGGCTCGCTGTCGCGGTGAGACCGGCGAGCGTCCTCTCGGCGCGTCGAGCCGCTGGTACCAGCCGTGGCTGGTACCGACGGCCGCGGGGACCCCTTCCTCGCCTCAACCCGTGGCTGGTCAGCGACCGTCACGTCAACCCGAGCAACCAGCTGGTCGCTGCGAGAGCGTCCACTGGCCTGGCGAGAGTCGTCTGCACGACTCTCGCCAGTCTTCTGCTCCGCGCTTCGGTCTGACGGCGAGCGAGCTCGGGCGTCAAGACTTTGGCTGGACGGTCTCTGCGTGGGAGACCGTCCACTCGGTACTTCTCGCTAACGAGAAGCCGAGGCGGATCCTGGTTTTAGCGGCAGAACGCTAGAACAGGCGAGGAAGTGCCAGCCGAAGCTGGTACTCCTCTGGTCCCCGTCTTTCTTCTCCTTGGTAGAAGAAGAGACAGGCCCTGTTCCCGAGGGAGCAGGAGGACCAGCAGAAGAGCTCCCAAATCGCCGGAGCGAGACGGGCCCTTAGAAGGTCCCGAAGGAGCCTTCTTAGGGGAAAAGGAAAACGGGTTACCAGCTGGTCGCTGCAAGAGCAGCCGCTGGCCTGGCGAGAGTCACCTGAGCGGCTCTCACCAGCCTTCTGCTCCGTGCCGTCTTGGCGCCGAGCGAACTCTGGCGCCGAAACTTGGCTGCACGGTCTCCCGAGGGAGAGAACGTACACTCGGGATCTCTCGCGAACGAGAGACCGAGCCGGAACCTGGCGTAGCAGCATCGCCGCTAGCACCAGGCGAGGAAGATACCAGAGCTAACCGATACTCCTCTGGGTTCCCCGTCTATCTCTTCCTTACGGAAGGGAGACGGGCCCCGCTCCCGAAGGAGCAGGAGGACCAGCAGAAGGACCCCCCAGTCCCACCGGGGTGGGGACGGGCCCTTAGAAGTTCCAGAAGGAGACTTCTTAGGGGGGAAGGCAGCCAGCCTTCTTCTTCGGCTTATGGGCCTTAGAAGTCGAAGGGGAAGAGGCAGCAGAAGACGATGAAGACGAAGATGACACCTTCCTCTTCTTCCTCTTCCTCGTCAGCTCACGCAGGACAGTCGTCAGGTCCTCCATCCAGGCCGGAGCGGGGCTATTGCCGAAGCAACACGGCCGATGCACCTGTCCGGAAGGACCTGGGACTGGGGAAGAGGACACACCGTGGGCAGGACCAGCATGGACAGGCTCAGAACCAGGAGCGACAGGAACAGCAACCAGCTCAGGAGCGGCAGGAACAGCGGCAGCGGTAGACCCAGAAGGGACAGCCAAGCCAACAGCGGGAATCACATCAGCGGCAGGTACGGCAGGCCCAGTGATCGCCTCGTAGAATCATCGGCAGCCAGCGGGAACCTGGGTACTGGCGGCCGGTCCAGGGGCGAGCTGCTGGAACAGCGGAAGTCCGGGGCAGGCAACACAAAGAAAACAGGCGGCGGTGGCAACCCCCCCCCGGTACGGCAGCGGCCTAGTAGCGGCAGACGGCGTCACCGACACAGCATGGGGAGTGTAGACCAGGCGGGGGGGAGCAGCATAAGCGGCCGTGGTAGTAGTGGAGACCGCCCCAGACCTCGCTAGACGCTGCAGCAGCCCGTGGATGCTAGGCACGCCCTGCCGCCGCGGTGGTCCATACCTGTCCAAGGTCGTCTCCCACGGATGTAGCACCTGCGGTAGCATAGATAGATTAGTAAGAGGGGTTCCCTCACGCACGGGGGGAAGGACATGCCCCACCCTGAACGCAAGGAAGACCCCAAATACAAAATACAACGAGGAAAGCTGAGCGGGGGGCAGGAAGACGAAGAATCGGATACCAAGGGAGTCGCGGGAGAGCTTTCCGACGACTTCCTGGCAGACCTTCGCTTCCCCTACCCCCGCACAGCAGTGAAAAGTAATATGAAAATGAAACAGAATACTGCCCTTGCGATTCACTTCATAGAACTTAAAGGGGAAAAGATCAATTCCCGGGTAAGAACGGAAACTTGATCCAAATAATATGATGCTATCATAAAATATATATGAAAATGAAACAGAATACTGCACTTGCGATTTCACTTTCACAGAAAATAATCGTAAGGATCAATTCCCGGGTAAGAGCGAAAATTGATCCAAATTAAATTATGCAAATAAATAAATGAAAATGAAAAGAATACTGCAATTGCGAATCCACTTTCATTGCATTTATCATACAAAATAAAAGGCTCGTGCCGAGCGCAATCACGCTCTCGGTAACGAACGCACAGGGCAAAAATATAATGAAAAAAGTACTTACATTTTTCCACTTTCGCCCAAAATGACAATTTGTCCAAAATTGCATTTTTCCTAACTATACAAACCTGAGGTCCTTTTACAATAGGAAGGTACTAGCGGCAGCTGGATAGGTCGTAAGCTTTCGAACAAGGGGTTCGGTAGTTAACTGCTTGTCCGACAGGCGCGCGCGCGCGACTGGGAGGTAAACAAATCACTTTTGCTTTTGGCCCAAGCAAAAACTGCAGAGTGAGGGGTGGCATGAGGTGGGACTATGTGTAAAAGGACCTCAGGTTTGTATAGTTAGGAAAAATGCAATTTTGGACAAATTGTCATTTGTTCCGACACGGCATACAAACCTTCGGTCCTTTTACAATAGGAAGACTCACTTCTTGGTGGGAGGAATCGAGTCTTTTGTGAACAGACTGGTGTTCGCCCAACCTTGGAATGCCTCCCTGGTCCGTAAGAGCGAGGGAGGGATTCCAAGCCTCTGTCCGATTGATCGGGGGGTGTGTGCACCGCAGGATCAATGGTCAGACCTCTGGACCAAGTACTAAGAGAGAGGCAAGCGTATCTCTTCGTACCAGCAAACAAGAACAAGTTCCTATTTGCAAGTAGCAATATAAAGTTATGGTTTGTCTCTTGTTGGCATCCACTTCCCCCCCCTTGTAGGAGGAAGTGGTGGATATTAGCTCCCATCCCTAGTGAAAGGGATAGGATGGGGCTCTGTCGAGTAGCTCACCTGCATCTCGTCCTTATCCAGCAAGGTGATGACCGTATCCCTCTACCCACAGGTAGAGGGGGAGAAAAAGATAGGAAGAGAAGCCAGTCACTCTCTCATTCACTTATCTATTCTTACAGTCACACCAGGACTCGATGCTGTTCAGCCTGCTAGGTCTGGGTTAGCTACACAACGTGTTGAGCAGCCACACGGGTCCTAAGGAAAACGATCCAAGGACCTGTGGGCAATATCCAAAAGGTAGAAGGAGGTGCCAGTGGTCTGGTTGTACCAGACCCCTGCCTTCAGTACCTGCGCCACGGAGAAGTTCTTGTGTAACTCGAGGGAGTGTACTTCTAGGTCATCTTGGTGCTGACGAAGAGTCTTCAACACTCAGCCTGGGATGTCGAGTTTCTTCAGAAAGCGCGGTTGCGCTTTCACAGGACAAAGCAGCATCTCCTTCGCATCGAAGGCGGTGAAGTCCATTAGGGAGGGGATTGTGAAGGACTCTAACGATCGTCAGGAACCGAAGGGTTCTGAGTCTTCGCTACGAAGTCGGTACGAAATCGAGCGTCACGAATCCCCATCCCCTGGATGCTTGACTTCGCAGGAAAAGTCATGCAATTACCTCAGAGGAAAAGAAGGGAATGGTTGTATGACCTATCCTCTTCTCGACTTCGGTGATGTCCTGTACCCATACTGGTCTATACCCGTCTGCAGCGAAGTGTCTCACATTCTCCTATCCCCATGCAGTGAAGTTCTTCTCTCGGTAGTGGATAGGACAACCGACACTCAATGGTGGGGTGTCGATGGTATGGGTACTGTGACAAGCCATTAGGACGAAGAAAAGACTGTTATGGAACAACCGAACTAAGTCCACAGCGAAGTTCGTAACTGACTTGGGCGCTCTGACAGCTGCCGACTGACTGCGTTCGGTAGGAGGCAAGTTGTCCAAGCACCCGAGCAAGTCACGTGACCTTAGCCTTAAAAGGGTTATGCCAAGAGACTAAACAAATAATTTGTTCGTCACCGATGCCAGAAGGCGAGGTGATGATTCTCTTAAGGCATATACCCAACAGGCGAAAGTCAATTGCCTTCTAGAGACCGAGGTCCCTGATGGCAAGATATCTCATAGTATAGTTGATTCTCAGCTAAGGAGAAACAACACTATGTGTCGTTGAAGACGAAGGTGTACAGAAAATGCAACCTACGTCTTCACAGCTGAACCGAGAGAAGGATTCTCAAGATTCTGAACCTGTGCTACAAAGACAGAACGCTAACCGCTATTCATTGCTGTCCAGTGAGGATCGTAGTTGCAATAAAAGCGGAGCGCTTTTCAGTAATGAAGAGACAGGGAAATACTGCCTGAAGAACTGCTTCTCATTGGCTGAACATTTGGAAGTAGAGCTGTCAGGTCGGAGAGTAGGCGATGTCTTCTGACACATCTGTTAATTGCACACCTACGAATACGAGATATTTTGAAGACAAACTCAGATGTCTGCAAAAATCATTCGCATTATCGCGGTGCGATGCAGCGGGAGACTAGTACAGACTTCTGTTACTGTGCGGTAAACAGAAAGATGAAAGAGTCCAAGAGATATCTCTGTTGAAAATTCTCGCAATGTCGAAGGCGATGAAATCGAGCGTCACAGCAGTAGATGGTCCTTCATTATTGCGAGAATCCCCGTTAATCAGAGACCTAAGTCCATGATTGTCGGGTAGAGATACGGTTCGGTAGTCAATCAAACCAGGGGAGAGAGAGACGTAACCGACCGTGCATCTCCGAGACCTAGCTGATACTGAGCTGCTATCAGGCAGTTCAATACGCAGTAGCTCTCGGTGACTCGTCATCCTGAGTTGCCAGTTAATCCCTTCCACGAAAGAATGCGTTCGGCTAGAACCATCGAGCATAAAGAATACGCTCGAGCAATTATATTTAAACGAAACGGATTTCGGAAAATACAAAAGCTGATTTGGTGTTGTCGTGACAATACCAAGTATCTAAAATCGAAACTGATAACTGCTGGGAGGTTGCAGGCAACCCCGAGTTGCAGTTCAATTAAGATACAATTCGTCTCGGTCACAAACCGTAGAGTTAACTACGGTATGCGCCTACCCCCCGGACAATTCAACTGTTAAAAGAATCATGTCGCGAGGGTAATATACGTTAGTATATTTGTAGGTTCTGTACCACGAACCTCCATCCTAAATTCTTTTCCCCTCGAGGAATGAGAATAAGGATTGGAGATCGACCGCCTTCGTTCTCTAGTCAAGAGAGTGAAGGAGAAGTCTTTCCAAAGGAAAGCTTCAATGGTGAACAGAAACCAAAGACGATAGTTCAAGCCAAACTGGAAGTTCCCGTCCGCTCTTCTCTATTCCAGGTTAATCGTCTACTGTGAGATACTCTTCTTTCAGCAGCAGTCTTCTTCCAAATGCTAGAAATTACAGGAATTCGAGCATAAGCGAGGTTCCCCCGATTATACGTGTAACAATTATCGGGGATTCTCGCTCACTTTGGACCGTGGGTCCTCGCCTAAGTGTTTGGAGATCGTAAAAAACTCGAACACTCTGAGTGCGCTAGAAATTCCGTAGAATTCTAAGCACTCTGCGAAACCCCCACCGAATTCGTCAAACGATATCGGCTGGTGGTCCTCTCGATTCCCGTAGAAATCGAGAAAGGGGCAGGATCCCTCCTCAACGACCGGGGCTTACGTCAGGTAGGACCCGAAGGTCCCCCCGGTAGCGCAGCCCCTAACGTGGGATCTTAGAGAAATCTCTGTAGGATCCCTCCCCTTTCCCTCGTAGCCGAAGGAGAGAGGGAATGGGGAGGAATTGGATACTGGCTCGCCTTCCCAGCGGAACTAGCAGTTGGAGAAGAAAAGGAGCAGCCATCGCCTTACGGCGATGGCCTCTCAGAGCTGGGAAAACGTATCGTCAGGAGAAAACGTTTTCCCGAGGAGGGTTACGAACTCATACTGTAGGTAAGGGTCTGCCGCCACTGTGAACGTCGTCTGGTGGGGCTGATCGACACCTGACAGGAGAGAGCCGATACCGTCCTCCGACTCCTTCCAGTCCTCGTCGAGGTCAAAACCTCTCAGGAGGACCAGAAGGGGTATTCAAAATACGGTGTCCGCAGACACGTAAAAACGCCGCTGTCGCAGTGGAGGAGGTGGAAGTAGCTTGTTCGACCGGCCAGAACTGAGAGAGCCTTCTTGTCCGGAGACGAAGAGACTACCTGGTTCAACACAGTCGGCAAGCTCCGATCGCGGCAGACCCACCGTCGAGTTTGGGTTCCCTCTCGGGCCCAAAACGACTCGAGCCGAGACGTGGCTCTGCTGGTGGGAGCGGCGATCCTTCCCCGAGGTCGTTGTGCTGACGAATCAGCGCCATAACCTCGGCAAAGTTCCTCTGGATCTCGGAAGTCACAGCATCTTGCAGAGTAGGACCGTTAAGCCCTTCGAACAAGAGCATATTCCGAGAACCTTCCTCCATAAGAAGGGGGAACAGCGACAGTTCCCTCTCTCGTCTTCTCCATCCACTTGCGCATACGTCCTGGCTGGTCCAAGAACCGTGCCTGGCACGTAGGGCGTCGTGGTGGGATCATGAGGGGCGCACCCCTCACGATCACTCCTCAATACCTGCTCCTCCCGGTGTAAACCCGAGGAGGGAAGTGAAGTACGGGAGAGGCAGACCTGACGCTCCTCCTCGCTCGATGGCAGAACCAGCAGGCTTGGAGGGCTGCAGGCGATCGTCAACCCGCGGTTGGCGATCGAGCTGCAGGCCTGGTCGAACCGTCTCGCTGTGGAGAACGGCTGGACTGAGCACAGTGGCCCCGATCTCGAGGTGTCAGAAGAGCTGGTGCTGGTTGCCGTACCCGATCGCTCTCTGTGAGAGCGACGGTCCAGGCGACCTGCAGGCTCCACTGTACGGTGAGACCCGGTGCTTGTCCTCACGCACGTCGCTGGTTCCAGCCGTGGCTGCACGGCGAACGGGGGGACCTCTTCCCAGCCTCAGCCGTGGCCGGTCGTGGACCACGTCACGTCCCCGGGTAGCCAGCTGGTCGCCCGCGAGAGCGAGAGCTGGTCTGGTGAGAGTCGTCGCGTGAGCGGCTGTCACCAGTCTTCCGCTCCGTGCCGTGAACCTGACGCTGAGCGAGCTCAGAGGTCTGGTTCCTGGCTGCACGGTCGCTGGTAGGCGACCGTACACTCGGTACCCCTCCCGCGCGAACGTAGAGGCCGAGACGGACCCTGAAGCAGTGGCAGAACCACTGACACCAGGCGAGGAAGTACCGGTGTTAGCCGGTACCCCTCTGGTCCCCGTAGTCTCCTTCCTTGCAGAAAAAGAGACGGGCCCCGCTCCCGAAGGAGCAGGAGGACCAGCGGAAGGAACCCTCCCATCCCACCGAGGTGAGACGGGTCCCGAGAAGCTCCCGAGGGAGACTTCTTAGGAGGGAGGAGGCAACCTTATTCTCCTTCCGGCTGTGAAGCCTTAGAAGTCGAAGGAGAAGAGGCGGCAGCCGACGACGATGAAGAAGATGAAGACGACGACGACGACACCTTCCTCCTCTTCTTCGTCAGCTTCCTCAGGACAGACGTAAGATCTGCTATCCAGGGCGGAGCCGGGGCTGCTGTAGCCGAAGCCACAGGGCCCGGACGCACCTGTACAGACAGACCAAAGTCTGGGGTAATACCACACGAACAGGGACGACGTCAGCAGGTATGGGCCATCTCAGGAACAGCAGGCACAGCCAGCACAGCATCGGTAGGGACAGCCAGCGCAGCAATGGCAGGGACAGCCAGCGCAGCAACGGCAGGGACAGCCAGCGCAGCAACTGCATGGACAGTCAGCCCAGATCGGCAGGTACGGCAGGCAGCACCAGAAACACAGGAAGTGGCAGCAGCAGCCACACATCCTGGTACCGGCAGCAGGTTCCAGGGGGTGAGCTCTAGGGCAGCGGAAGTGTGGTCGCGGCAGCGCGGCAACCACGAGCGGCGGGGCGGCACGCCCCCCTCTCGGTACGGCGAACGGCACTTCACAGCGGCTGTAGACAAGACTGTTACCACGTGAGGCGAGTACACAAGGTGAGAGGGACGTCGTCACCTAGGAGTCGATATCGTTGTCGTGGTCACCACTCCATGGGTGACCGCAGTAGGCCCAGACATAGAACCGCAGCCCCGGACACTAGCACGCCTGCAAATCGAAGGACGCCCATACCTCACCAAGGTCAACCCCGTGGCAGTAGACCTGCGGAAATAACAGTAGTAGTGATTAGTGGGGGGAAGTCCCCTCGCGCGGGGGGGTGAGCCCCACACCGAACGAGCGGAAGACCTCGAATATAATTGTACACGGGCACCGAGCGCCCTCCCCGCGCTCGACGGATCGGGCGAGGAGAAGAACCCAGATAACCTCCCCCCCCGAAGGGGAAGGGCCATCTGTGGGAGCTGAGCGGGGGGGGGGGGGGGGGGGGGGGGTGGATTCTCGTTCCCCACCCCCACCCCCGCACAGCACTCATGTACCCAACAATAATAATAAGAGCCCGAGAGCAATCGTGCCCTCGGCAGCCGAATGCAAGGGCATAAGGATCAATTCCCTGACTGAGCGGAACTTGAACCAAATAATATAAAAATTGATGCAATCAAAAATAAAAGGAATAAAATGAAAAAGAATCTTGCATTACGATTCACTTTACAATGAATAAGGGCTCGGATCGAGCGCATTTGCGCCCTCAGTACGAGCGCAAGGGTAAAAGGATCCATTCCCGATTATGAACGGAAACCTTGATCCATAATGAATTGATGCAATCAAAAATATATTATAGAAATGAAAAAGAATACTGCGCTTGCGATTCACTTATACAAAAATAAAAAGGGGAAGGATCAATTCCCGGGAAATAGCGGAAACATTGATCCAAGTAAATAATGCAATCTCAATAAAATATGAAAATGAAAAAGAACTGCACTTGCGATTTCACTTCATTCAAATAAAAAAGGGGGGAAAGGATCAATTTCCGGGTAAGAGCGGAAACTGATCCAAAAATGAGTATTGCTACAATCAAAATAAATATATAAAATGAAAAAGAATACTGTACTTACGATTCCACTTCCATACAGAATAATAAGTTTTCGTGCCGAGCGCATTCGCCTCGGCAACAACGAGCATACAGGTCAAAAAAATATAAATGAAAGGGCACTTACTTACGATTTTCATCTACACATTTCCAACCAAAACTATAAGCTCGGAGCGAGCGCTCTCCCGCCCTCGGCACCGAGATACACAATACGAGGATCATTTCTGGGAAAAATGAATTCCCGCACTACGCCCTTCAGTCCGGCACTCGGGTGTAATCGGAGGGCGTGGAAAAAACCAAGATCCTTTAATTCACAATTGAATTCAATGGAAATAAATATGAAATGATTGTACTTACAATTCAGTTTCACTAGATAAATAGAAAAGAAAAACACAACCATGCGAAAGCAACGACGATGAAGCGGGCAGAGAGCGATGATACACGTCTACACGCCAGCAGGCCGAAAGCAAAAGTGGTTTGTTTACCTCCCAGTCGCGCGCGCCTGTCAGACAAGCAGTTAACTACCGAAACCCCAAAAAAAAAAAAAAAAAAAAAAAAAACCCCTTGTTCGAAAGCTTACGACCTATCCAGCTGCCGCTAGTACCTTACCTATTGTAAAAGGACCGAAGGTTTGTATGCCGTGTCGGAACAATGAAAAGAATACTGCAATTGCGAATCCACTTTCATTGCATTTTATCATACCAAATAAAAGGCTCGTGCCGAGCGCAATCACGCTCTCGGTAACGAACGCACAGGGCAAAAATATAATGAAAAAAGTACTTACATTTTCAATTACACACTTTTGCCCAAAATACGTACATGACTCGGCGCGAGCGCCCGCCCTCGGCACCGAGACATAATTCAAGGGTTCAATACATGAAAAGAGAGGAAAATCGCCGCATCTACGGCGATAGCTCCATGTTGGGTTCATAATTAAGTAATGAAAATGAAAACAGTGTACTTACAGTTTCATTTTCAAGTCAAACAAACCATTAGTAGAAAACACAATATAAACAAAGCATCCACGACGATGAAGCGGGCAGAGAGCGATGATGAACACGTCCTTCACACCTGCGGCCGAAAGCAAAAGTGATTGTACGCCGCGCGACTGTTTCGACAAGCAGTTAACTACCGTTCTCCCCTTGTTCGAAGCTTACGACCGTTCCAGCTGCCGCTAGCTACTCCCTATTGTTAAAGGACCGATGGTTTGTATTACGTATCGGAACAACTCAATTTTCCACATTTACGCCCCTCAACCCCGGCATAGTCGTCGGGTAATAGGAGGCGCGAGATTACATCGATCCTTGATCAGTAATCATAAATAAACAAAGTGTATATTGAAAAATGAATATGCATACTTACAGTTCACTTTAACACACACACAAATAGTAAGAGAAAACACAAATATCCTGAAAGCACACAACGATGAAGCAAGCAGAGAGCGATGAAGAGCACGTCTACCCACCAGCAGGCCGAAATCAAAAGTGGTTCTTCACCTCCCAGTTGCGAGGTGCGCGCACTGTCGGACAAGCAGTTAACTACCGAACCCCTTGTTCGAAAGCTTACAACCTATCCAGCTGCCGCTAGTAACCTTCCTATTGTAAAAGGACCGAAAGGTTTGTATCCCGTGTCGGAACAATGCGAAGTTTATTGACACAAGCGACTCCGTAAACATCGAGATGGCGTCAATCTTCTAAAAAAAATGAAGCATAAGTAAAAATTTCGAAAGCGTTTTGGTGAGATTTGCACTGCCGTGGACACCCTTTTCACTACCCTCTGTTTAATGCTTTAAATTTGGCCTTAATATGACAATTTGTCCAAAATTGCATTTTTCCTAACTATACAAACCTGAGGTCCTTTTACAATAGGAAGGTACTAGCGGCAGCTGGATAGGTCGTAAGCTTTCGAACAAGGGGTTCGGTAGTTAACTGCTTGTCCAACAGGCGCGCGCGCGCGACTGGGAGGTAAACAAATCACTTTTGCTTTTGGCCCAAGCAAAAACTGCAGAGTGAGGGGTGGCATGAGGTGGGACTATGTGTAAAAGGACCTCAGGTTTGTATAGTTAGGAAAAATGCAATTTTGGACAAATTGTCATTTGTTCCGACACGGCATACAAACCTTCGGTCCTTTTACAAATAGAAGACTCACTTCTTGGTGGAATGGAATCTGAGTCTTTTGTGAACAGACTGGTGTTCGCCCAACCTTGGAAGCCTCCCTGGTCGTAAGAGCGAGGGAGGGATCCAAGCCTCTGTCCGATTGATCGGGGTGTGTGCACCGCAGGATCAATGGTCAGACCTCTGGACCGAGTACTAAGAGAGAGGCAAGCGTATCTCTTCGTACCAGCAATGTAAGAACTTGTTCCTGTACAGGAGCAAATAGTCATGGGTTTGTCTCTTGTAGGCATCCACTTCCCCCCCCTTGTAGGAGGAAGTGGTGGATATTCTGCTCCTATCCCTAGTGAAAGGGATAGGATGGGGCTCTGTCATATAGCTCACCTGCATCTCGTCCTCATCCAGCGTAGTGACGGACCGTGGCCCTCTGCCCACAGGTAGAGGAGGAGGAAAAAGATGGGAAGAGGGAGCCAGTCACACTCACTCACACATCCATCCACACAGTCACACCAGGACTCGATGCTGTTTCAGCCTGCGAGGGTCTGGGTTAGCTACACAACTTGTGAGCAGCCACCATGGGTCCCCCCAAGGAAAAGGTATCCAAGGACCTGTGGGCAATATCCCGAAGGTAGAAGGACGTAAAGGTAGTCTGGTTAGACCAGACCCCTGCCTTCAGGACCTGCGCCACGGAGAAGTTCTTACGAAACGCCAACGAGGGGCCAATTACTTCTGACTTCGTGAGCTCTCTGACGGGACGTACGGATGTCGTCACTACCATCAGCCTCATACGCCCTCCTGATGACCTCACGTAGCCAGAATGAAAGAGTGTCTTGGATACTCTTTCTTGGTTACCCGGTGCTAACGAAGAGGCGTCGACACTCAGGCCTGAGGTGTCGAGTTTTCTTCAGATAGCGCCGTAGCGCCCTCACAGGACAAAGCAGCATCTCATCCGCATCATTATCGGTGAAGTCCATTAGGGAGGGAATCGTGAAGGACTCGAACCTGTCGTCAGGGACCGACGGTTTCTGAGTCTTCGCAACGAAGTTCGGGACGAAATCGAGCGTCACAGATCCCCATCCCCTGGAGTGTCGTACATCATAGGAAAGACCATGAAGTTCCCCTACTCTCTTCGCCGATGCCAGGGCCCAGCAAGAAGAGGGTCTTGAGGGTCAGATCCCTGTCTGACGACTCTCGGAGTGGCTCGAAGGGTGTTCGAGTCAAACTCCTAAGGACGAGTAGTCACATCCCATGCAGGGGGCCTGAGTTCCCTGGGTGGGCAAGACCTTTCGAAGTCCTCATAAGCAAGGAGATCTCGAACGAGTTCGAGATGTCCAATCCCCTCAGTTTCAGGACGAGAGCCAGGGCGGCTCTGTATCCTTTGACTGTGGGGACTGAGAGGAGCTTCTCTCGGCGAAGAAACACGAGGAAATCCGCTACCTGCTGAAGAGTGGCTCTGAGAGGAGATAGACCCCGTCTACGACACCAACCACAGAAGACGGCCCACTTCCCCTGGTACACAGCTGCAGAGGACTGACGGACGTTTCCAGCCATCTCTGTTGCTGCGCTACGAGAAAAGCCTCTCGTTCGCAAGAGATGGTGGATAACAGCCAGCCGTTGAAGTCGTAGGGACTGGACTGCTCGGTGGTACCGCTCGACGTGTGGCTGGGTGAGAAGGTTGTGCCAAGGGGGAATCTCTCTCGGTTCTCCTGCGAGAAGAGCCAGCAGGTCCGGATACCAAATGGCCTGTGGCCATTTGGGAGCCACCAGGATCATCCTGAGATTCGGGGTGACCAGTGCTCGACTGATCACCTTGCGAATCAGGCTGAACGGGGGAAAGGCATAGACGAAGAGGTTGTCCCACGGGTGTTGAAGAGCGTCCTCTGCAGCTGCCCATGGGTCCGGCACGGCTGAGAAGAAAACCTGAAGCTTTCTGTTGTGCCGGGTGGCGAAACAGATCCACGACTGGTCGCCCCCACCCCACAGGTCGAAGAGCCTTTCCGCCACGTCCTGGTGTAGAGACCACTCGGTCCTACACCTGATCCCGACGGCTGAGCGTGTCTGCTACTACATTCCTCTTCCCTGGAATGTAGCGTGCCGACAGCTCTATTGAGTGTGCCTCGGCCCACTCGTGCACCTGCCGAGTCAACTGGTACAGCTGCATGTCCGGGGGGGGAGTGCGCAGAGGCACTCCTCTTAAGAGGTTCCTGTCGTCCAGCCACCAGGCTAGGTCCTGCCTCACCTCCGGTGTCAGTGACACTGGAAAGCTTGGGGGATCCGTCGCCTGTGACCAACTCTCCTTTAGTCTCCACTGAAGAGACCGCAGGTGAAGACGCCCGTGAGGGTGACTAACTTCTCGAGTGACGACAGGTGTCCGATCACGACTTGCCATCGCTGAGCTACCTGTTCCTGCCGAGACAGGAACTTGTTGGCTGCCTCCCTGAATCTGCTGATCCATCCGCGAGTCTGCGGGGAAGACTCGCCCTCTGCTACCGTGTCGATCAGCATACCCAGGTACTTCATCCTCTGCTTGGGCTCGAGATCGGACTTCTCGAAGTTCACAACGATCCCCAGATCGCGACAGAACTCGAGTAGTCGATCCCTGTCCTGTAGCAACTGCGAGCGGGAGCTCGCCCGGACTAACCAATCGTCGAGATACCTCATCAGACGTATCCCGTGCGAATGGGCCCAAGCAGACACCAGAGTGAACATCCGCAAGTGTGAACACCTGTGGGGCGGTGAGAGACCGAAACAAAGTGCCCTGAACTGGTACACCGTCCCGTCAAGGATGAAGCGGAGGTACTTTCTGGAGGACTGATGAATGGGTATTTGGAAATACGCATCCTTCAAGTCCACTGAAAGCATGAAATCGTTCTCCCTGATGGAGTCGAGCACGGAACGTGCCGTCTCCATCGTGAACCGGGTCTGGCGAACGAACCGGTTCAGGGGAGAGAGATCTATCACCGGGCGCCAGCCTCCCGTAGACTTTTCCACCAGGAAGAGTCGACTGTAAAAGCCCGGTGACTGATCCGTGACGATTTCTACAGCTCTCTTGCTCAGCATGGTCTTGATCTCCTGTCTCAATGCTACATCCTTCGATGACCCTGGAACGTACGACTGCTGTTGGACCGGGTTGGAGGTGAGGGGTGGCCGAGATTCGAAGGGTAATAGATATCCCTCCCGAAGGACATCTACAATCCAGGTCTCGGCGCCGTAGCGCTGCCAAGTTGCCCAATGGCTGGCCAGGCACCCCCCCACTTCCGGCAGCAGGTGAGGGGGAACGCCGTCCCTAGCGTTTCCCCCCTTTCTTCGACTTCTTCCCAGACCCTCCTCGCGAGAAGGAGGGCTGGGAGGAGGGCTGGTTACGGCTCCCCTTTGTAGAAGTCGAAGAAGACAGAGTCTTTCCCCGGGGCTTCGACGCGACTACCGTCTTAGCCACCGTGGCAAGCGCTAGCCGAGCTCTTTGGCTTGGCCGCAGTCCGAGGCTGCCCAGAAGCCTTCGAGACTGCCTGGTGAACCAGACGGTCACTGTCGTCAGTGCGCCGTCTGTCCACCGCAGCGTCCACCATCTCTCCTGGGAAGAGAGACGTGGAACTCCGTAAAGGTCCGTTGCGGAGTCCCAATGCCGCTTCACGCCCAGCCGCCCTGGAAACTCGAGTAAGGACAGCGTCCCTACGTCGGAGAACCAGGTTGGCCCACAGGTTCACCGTCTGGTGGGCAAGGAAGGAGATGGCTCTTCCCCCAGACTGGCAAAGTCTCCTAAAGGGGGGCCGAGTCATCTTCGGGAGAAATTCCCCCGGAGTTGGCTGCGACCTTAGATACTGTGAGGGACCACAGATCTATCCAGGAGACGGCCTGGAAAGCTGCCATGGCAGTGGATTCCAGGCCGAGTGCCTCTTGCTGTGAGAACCATAGGTTCTCGGACAGGAGCTGCTGCAGAGACACACCCGGAGTTAGCCTGGCTAACTCCGGGTTCACCTGTTTGGGCGGCATCGGGTCCTCAGATGGCACATAAAAACGCCGCTGTCGCAGCAGAGGAGGTGGAAGCAGCTTGCTCGACCTGCCAGGACTTGAGAGAACCGTCTTGCCCGGAGACAAGAGATTCTACCTGGTCCAGCACTGAGTCGGCAAGCTCAGAACGCGGCAAACCCACCGTCGGTCTGGGTTCCCTCTTCGGGCCCCAGAACGACTCGAGCCGGGACGTGGGCTCGGATGGTGGGAGCGGCGATCCTTCCCCGAGGTCGTTGTGCTGACGAATCAGCGCAATTACCTCGGCAAAGTTCCTCTGAATCTCAGGAGTGACTGCATCCTGCGGAGTAGGACGTCCAGTCCCTCGAACAGGAGCAGCTCCCGAGACCCTCCCCCCTCGAGGGGGGGAACAGCGACAGACCCCTCTCGGTCTCCTCCAGCCACTTGTGCATACGACCTGGCCGGTCCGAGAACCGTGCCTGGTACGTAGGACGTCGTGGTGGGATCCTGAGGGGCGCACCCTCACGATCACTCCTCAATACCTCGCCCCTCCCGGTGTAACCCGAGGAGGTTGAAGGTATGGGAGAGGCAGACCTAACACTCCCTCCTCGCTCGCTGGCAGAAACCAGTGGGCTTGGAAGACTGCAGGCGATCGTCAACCCGCGGTGGCGATCGAGCTGCAGGCCTGGTCGAGCCGTCTCGCTGTGGAGAACGGCTGGACTGAGAACAGCGGCCCCTGGTCTCGTGTGTCAGAAGAGCTGGTGCTGGTCGCCGTACCCCCCCCCCCCACCCGATCGCTCTCTGTGAGAGTGACGGTCAGGCGACCGGCGAGCTCCACTGTCACGGTGAGACCGGTGCGTATCCTCACGGCGCGTCACGGCGCTGGTACCAGCCGTGGCTGGTGCCGGCGAACGGGGGGACCTCTTCCCAGCCTCAGCCCGTGGCCGGTCGTGGACCGTCACGTTCCGCCCTCCGGGTAGCCAGCTGCTCGCCGCGATGAGCGAGAGCTGGTCTGGTGAGAGTCGCGTGAGCGGCTGTACACCAGTCTTTCTGCTCCGTGCCGTGAACCTGACGCTGAGCTGGCTCAGAGGTCTGGTTCCTAGCTGCACGGTCGCTGGTAGGCGACCGTACACTCGGTACCTCTCGCGAACGAGAGGCCGAGACGGATCCTGCTGCCGTGGTCGAACCACTAACAGCAGGCGAGGAAGTGCCGGTGTTAGCCGGCACTCCTCTGGTCCCCGTAGTCTTCTTCCTTGCGGAAGAAGAGACGGGTCCTGCCCCCGAAGGAGCAGGGTGACCAGCGGAAGAACCCCCCGTCTCACCGGAGCGAGACGGGCCCTTAGAAGCTCCCGAAGGAGACTTCTTAGGGGGGGGGGGAGGCGACCTTCTTCTTCTTAGGCGGGGAGCCTTAGAAGAAGAAGGGGAAGAGGCGGCAGACGACGACGACGACGAAGACGACAATGAAGACGACAACGACACCTTCCTCCTCTTCTTCTTCTTCTTCGTCAGCCTCCTCAGGACCGATGTCAGATCTGTCATCCAGGGCGGAGCCGGGGCTGCTGTTGCCGAAGCAACAGGGCCCGGACGCACCTGTCCGAACAGATCGGCATCGGGAGCAGCGGCGCCACGAACAGGAACAACGTCAGCAGGTGCAGGCATCACAGGAACAGCAGTGGAGACGGCAGGAACAGATACAGGAACGGCAGCAGTGGTCGGCAACATCACGTCCGTGAACAGCGGTTGGACAGGTACGGCAGGCTGTACAGGCGGCCCAGGTGGACGGACCAGCGGCACAGACATCCTAGGTACTGGTGGGAGGTCCAGGGGCGAGCTCTTCGGGCACACGAAGTCCGGTCGAGGCAGCACGGCAAACCCAGGCGGCGGCATCACACTCCCCCGTGGTACGGCGACTGGCCCCTGCACCGATGTAGTTGGTGTAACAGAGACCGCGTGCGGGGTGTACACCAGGTGAGGAGGTGAAGCATAGCCAGGAGTTGAAAGGGTCGTGGTGGTGGTCGTCACCGTAGCATGCGTGACCGCCACAGAGCCAGCGAGATGGTAGAGCAGCCCCTGGACACTCGGCACGCCCTGCAGACCCAACGATTGCCCACCACCTGTCCGAGGTCGTCCTTCGCAGCAACAGCAACCTGAGGAAGCAAAGGTCGGGTGATTAGCAGGATCCTCTACCCGTCCGTGCGATGTAGACGAACGGATAGAGGACCCAGAATACAACTCAACATCGGGGTATCTCGCGCCCTCCTCCACACTCGACAGATCGGGTGAGGAGAAGGACCTAGAAACCCCCCCCGAAGGGGAAGGCGCCAAACGTGGGAGCTGAGCGGGCGGCAGGAAAGAAGACGAAGTGTCCGTAACCAAAGGAGTCGCGGGAGAGCTTTCCGACGACTCCTTTGCAGGCCTTCCGCTTCTTCCTACCTTCGTACAAGCCCACACTGCGCCTCCGACCAAAGAACATACACACTTCACAGGGCTCGGCTCGGGTACATTCGCGGCCCCGACACCGAGCGACACAAAAATATGTGGATCAATTTCAGGGAACGAGCGGAACTTACCGCATTTACGCCCTTCGGTACCCGGGCACAATCTCCGGAGGGTAGCGGGGCGTGGAGATTCCATGATTGATCAAATAAATCACAATTGGATTAATAAAGAGGAAATGATTGTACTTACAATGATGACTCATACACAAACACAACCATATACTCAGGGAAAGCAAACGACGAGAAGCGGGCAGAGAGCGTCGAAACACACACGTCCACTCGCTGTGAGGCCGAAAGCAAAAGTGATTTGTTTACCTCCCAGTCGCGCGCGCGCGCCTGTCGGACAAGCAGTTAACTACCGAACCCTTGTTCGAAAGCTTACGACCTATCCAGCTGCAGCTAGTACCTTCCTATTTGTAAAAGGAACAGAAGGTTTGTATGCCGTGTCGGAACAATTCTAACTTTGGAGAAAATACTTACTTCGAAAGGAGAGTAGAGGTCTTTAGCTCCGTTTCTCACCAACAACATGTCGCGACTGATGCCCATCTCCGGAGTCAGGACGCGTTATAAGTACTTTTTCAGAGGGTGGCATGCTATGATCGTTGTTGAGTTGATCCAGGCCATGCAGTGTTTTACCCTAAGTACGTTTTCGGAGGGTGGCCATCTGTGACCGTCGGTGTTTTGGGCCAGTCCAAGTGGTTGTTTACCCTACTTCAAAAAGAAAGTAGAGGTCTCGAGGTGTTGCTTCCACGGAGGTTGGCTTGCGACTGACCTCTGACTTAGCTTACTGGCAATGCTAAAGTTATTTATTGGGAAAGTGGCTGCGCTACTGTACAGATGGCTGCCTGGCTGCACAGTGGTGTTTTACCCTAATAGGGTAAACAACCGAGTGGACTAGCTGTGTCCACCTTAACCGTGTTCGGACCCACCTGCAGAAAAAGTACTTTAACTCGTCCTGACACCAGAGAGGGGCACCAGTCACGAATCCTAAGTCTTGGGAGCAACACCTCGAGACATGAGACTCCTGACTGGTGCCCATCTCTGATGTTAGAATGTGTTACAGTACTTTTTCTAAAGGTGGGTCCGAACACGGTTAAGGTGGCCGCAGCTAGTCCACTCGGTTGTTTACCCTACGTACAATACTGGGTAGTACCTAGGGGGAAACATCAGTACAGGCCAACCCTCATCACGGTAGACGGGTCTTATTCACTCGATATTTAATTGGTGAAACATGAATACAATTGCAACTCTAAGCATACCATTTAAAAGACTGAAGTTTCGTCAACATATTGTGATATATGAAAGCCCCATACGAACTAAAATAAGCATGTGAGCTCTTCGTAAAATATGTTTTCAAGGCAGTTTTGAAATCCAATATGGCGGCTACGTTTTTCATGGACGGTTCTCATCAGTGACGGACACCATCTTTCCCCGCCATTCCCAGCACTCATTTGAACAATGTTAGCGTATGTATGTAACGTTTATTGATCTTACTCAAGATTGCAGTTGTAATCAGCACAATAAAACAACATTTTGTTGCCTATATTAGTGAAAGTATGAAACTTGTTATTCCCGGGGTTATGGTTGGAACTGAATTCATTCTTACCTTGTAATCGGCGGTTTTTATCCTTACTGCCATCACAACTGAAACTCCACAGTGCTTATTTGATTGTTATTATACACATTTTGGTCTCAGTTCACTCCACATTGCACTTTAAACCCGTTGCTGTTCCTGGTTTCTAAGCGCGCGCGCCATAAACACAATTACAAACAGCAGACGACGACAGACGACGACAGACGACGAAACTGCAAAGTTTTATTCCCTAAACTGTTTACTTTACTTTATCGTTATTTAGTTTAAATTTACATTGTTATTTAAAAATTTTGATTTAATTCATGTATATTATCCCTTTTTTTGCAACCAAATTACCCCGAAAAATTACAGATATTTCTAACGTAGATAAAATCAAATGTTTCTAACGTTTTCGTACATCTGGCTGCGAAAACCATAGAGGAACGAATACGGAAAAGTGCATAGAGGAACGACTACGTTTTTTTTTTTTGCTTTTTTGTTTTTGCTAGCACTTTCATTGATTTTTCAGTCTTTATTTAGTATTTTGAATTTCTTAAATAATCGTATGCCAGAAATAAATGTAACCTTTAATGTTTGCATGCTTTAATGTTTGCATGCTAAGAATGGCAAAATCATCGTTGCCACATTAGTGGGAGGCTTCACACATACGCCGTTCCATTATCCTGTTAAGCGTCCGCCCCTGATGAGCTCGCTGCTAACGTACCGTCACGCTTTTTTTGTAATCAGCGATCATAGCACTGATGATAGTTTTTCAAAGTTAATATTGATTTTTATGCTTGTTATTCATACTGTAATTAACTGTAGGAAATTCTCTCTCTCTCTCTCTCTGCTCTCTCTCTCTCTCTCTATCTCTCTCTCTCTCTCGGAGTCCAGTCACTCGGCAAAGAAAAGTCATCTTCACTCCCGCAATTGGAAGAAAAGTTTGTATCATCACTGGAGGATTCAGGAAAAACTAGAGCTCTCATCATCAAATAGGTTATCAATATCACACTCCTCATCTAGTATTTGATTGATCTCACCTAAAGAAATATGCCTCCTCTTTGGGACATTCATTGTGAAAGACGCGAAATCCAATTTGTCCTCGATAAACGCCCGAAAGCGTATTGAAAGAAAACCAACAGGGACAGGCAGTTTTCTAGCATAAGCGACCACCAGGAAAGAGTTGCCAGGCTGGAAATAAGTTTCCCATGTGCTGAGAGTGTTACCAAATGATGTTCCTACACTTTCTATACGAGTAAACGTATTATTACGGGGCTGACGGCTTGACAAGCACAGTTAAAGTCTTGAACGTAATATCCCGTTGAAGGCGCTACCGAGTAGATCGCGGTAAACGTATTATTACGTGGGTGACGCTTAAACAGGTTATAAACTGTTTCCATGAATTCTAGTTGTCATAGTAATGCAATAATGATAAAATTGCTTTAATATTTATGTATATATACTTCCAATACATAGCCTAATTTCACCAATTTCAACGTTTTGTGTGTAGTCTTATACCCAGTTTGGAGGGTCAACACATACCGAATGGCAACAGAGAGAGAGAGAGAGAGAGAAGAGAGAGAGGAGAGAGAGAGCGAGAGAGAGAGAGAGAGAGAGAGAGAGAAGAGGAGAGAGCGGAGGAACGAAGAAGAAAAGGGATGGCGGTGGAGGGGGGGGGGGGGTTGGGGAGAGGGTAGGTGGAGCTTTATACGCGTGTTCGTATCCATTCTGCATAATGGAGTTTTTGTCTCTTGGTACAAGGACAAGTGTCGTTATTCTTTACGATTAGTGATTCACGATACCCTTATAAATTACGGCACTGGGTGTAATGCACTATAGCAAAATCTCGTTCTGTTAAGAGTGTTCGTTACAGAAATAGGTATTGCCCAAAAACGTGCTTGCACTGTCTCTGAAACCCATAGTAGACATGCTGCTTAGTTGTCAATCAAGTTTTTATAAAACCAAGTATTTTTTACAAGCTAGCTATTGAATAAATTTGTATTTTTCTCAGTCAAAAACATATGCCCCTCAATGCTAACTTTCCTCTTTTAACGACTTTCTGGTCATTGCAAATTCGGCCCCATAATTTCTTATGGTGCGAAAACAGACAAGAGGCCCATGGACCGAAAACGATTGCGTCACACTACGGCGATAATCCAGCAGTAAAACATCTTCATATATCCAAAAAGTAAATAATAAAGATATATATGCGCATTACGATTATAACAATTACATGTATAGCTGATAACAATCTGCATGAATAACTGGTAAACTGTTCTGCAATGACAGTTGAGTATAGCAATTATTTACAATAGGTACGAAAGTCAGATGTCGTGACGTCATAATACAGAACTTGAAAGAACGTTCTAATTCAGAAAAATAATTACTTAAATTTGAGTCAGAGTCGAGTTACTTTTTCAATAACGAATATTTTCAAATTAATCATCATAAATATGTAAAATATTGATGTTTTACTACTTATTTAAAAAATTAGCCAAGAGCACGCTTCTCGTCATCTTCTACCCCAACAGCTGTTTACGCCTGGCTTGTTGTTGATGAGAAATCGTGTTTCGATTGTTGTGATAATAGTGCTCCAGCGTCTGTGGGTACAAGTGGTGTGCGGATTTATCACAGGAAATGGTTAGTTATTGACACAAGCTACTCCGTAAACATCGAGATGGCGTCAATCTTAAATACCTCGAGTTGTAAGTAAAAATGTTGAACGCGTTTGGTGAGATTTCCACTGCCGTGGGCGCCATTTTCAGTACCCTCTGTTTAAATCTGTTTAAATAAATCTTAAATTTGGCCTTAATTTCTAACTTTGGGGAAAATACTTACTTCGAAAGGAGAGTAGAGGTCTTTAGCTCCGTTTCTCACCAACAACAAGTCGCGACTGATGCCCATCTCGGGTGTCAGGACGCGTTATAATGTACTTTTTCGGAGGGTGGCTTGCACTGATGGTAGCTGGCCGCTGCGTGGCCTGCTTTGATGTTTTACCCTAGCTATCCCTAAAACCAGATGCTGAACTCGACTCGGGGCACCTTGTTAAACTAAACCTCACGCTTTATTCAGCAAAACCTGACGAATAAATAGCCTCCACGGCCCTCTAATTGCTAAGATAAGGGGCCCTATGGGGGTCAGGAACAGCCTCGACTACAAAAATCAGAGGTGACCCAGACCTCGGTTTCTGGCACCGACTCCCAAGTGGAGGTCGGCCTGACGACTTTCAAATGTCAGAAAATCATACTCATCTGTACTAACATCTTTGTAGAATATGTCGAATGTGTCTCCGCCTTTGGTCGCACTATTTTCAGACCCAATTGGCTTAAATCCTGGGGACGCCATGGTACTACAACGTTACCAATGTTGGGGAAACAGGACAACAAACATTAGCAACTCTTGTCGGAACTTCTTCTTCGCTTTGTTCAATGATACTCCGGAACGCTTCTGCTACGGCAACGTTCTTCACTTCATCTATAGTGCATCACTATGCCGTGTCCTGAGATAATGAGGTAAAAGCCACAATAACCCATATGACCCTGTATTTCTTGTATTTTGAAAAATACAGTCTCATATACATTACTGTGGCTTTTAACTCACGTTCTGGCTCGGAACGCTTCTGCGACTGCAACGTTTTTCACTTCATCTATGCCGTGTCCGGAGATAATGAGGTAAAAGCCACAATAACCTATATGACCCTGTATTTTTTATAATTTAAAAAATGCAGTCTCATACACATTACTATGACGTTTAACTCACGTTCTGAACTTTGTTCGGTTTTGTGTATAGCCCTCCTCCAGAGGGATGATTCCCTCTCTGGAGAGCCCTTGTACTTTTTAAAAATGAGGTGCCTCTTCTATTTGATAATTGCTTCTTTTTTTTCTTTTAGTTCTTATAAGTACTCGATCTTTGGAACCTTGCAGTAAGCAGCAGTAGCTACAACTACAGGAAGAATTGGAATATGAAGGACTTGAGATTAGCGAAAGAGACGGGGGAATAAGGAAATGAGCTGGTAAGGGTAATTCTAGGAGACATAAAAGGGGATAGCTTTCACAGGGGGATGAAAGCGACCAAGCTATGCATGACAGACAAGGAACTAAGGAGAAACCTCGGGAGGATGGAGAGCGGAGAGAGGAGATAAAGTTTCAGAAGTGAATAGTAAAAGATGAAAGAACGAAATAGAAAGAAAATGCACTTTAGAAATATACGTTTTTTATTTATATAGATTTTTTGGCATTATGCCAAGCACTGGGGCAATTAAGGCCATTCAGCGTTGAAACGGAAACTGACAGTAAAAGGTTTGAAAGGTGTAACAGGAACCTCGCAGTTGCACTATGAAACAATTGTTAGGAGAGGGTGGACAGTAAGATGGAAGAAAGAGAAGATGAACGATGGTACAGTAAAAGGAATGAAAGTAGTTGCAGCTAGGGGCCGATGGGACGCTGCAAAGAACCTTAAGTAATGCCCACAGTGCACCGCGGGAGGTGCACTGACGGTACTATCCCCCTACGGGATAGATATATTCGTAGACTAGAAATAAACGGCATAAGAAGGAACACTTTATGATAACTTGCCGGATTTTGCAATGATGTACAGGGTGAAATCAAACTGTTGAAGGGTGAATTGTGAAAATAGACACAGAGAAAAATAGTAAGATGTGGTGTTTGGATTTATCAAAAGACATAGCCTTTTTCTTCTTTGCTGTTGTGATCTAGATGAAGAGAGAAGACGAGCAAGGGAATGATCAACCACATGAAGGAAACGTGGAAGGAAGAGAGAAAAGAGGAAAGCTAATATGCCACATATGGAAGGAGAGAGAACACAAAATCAAAAAGTGACAGATAAAAATAAGTAAGGGGCTACTGCTGAAAAAATACAAACAACAACAACAATTACTGCGTAACAATTGAATTGAGCACTATAAAAATGTTATTATTCCTGATCATACTTATTTCTGACCAACAATATTCAACCATTCAAGTATCTTAATTTGAAAAAAAATAACAAAAGATCATTGTGAACTGTGGAGAATGGGACTCAAAATGGACAAGATAACGAAACATCAGGCATAACAGATATTTCTTTTACTGATTATCAAGCTTTTATTTGCGTGATCATCCCATTAGCAATACAAAGATTTAACTTCAACTGTGAATGCAATCTTCAACACTAAAATAATTACAAATATGTAATGTCTGCTAGACTAAATCAAAAGAAACTGCTTTACTCTTTGTGTCTGGCAAGAGTGGATACGAATGCAAGATTTAGGCTAAAGGGCTAACCACTGCATATGAGGTCATTCAGCGCTGAAAGGAAAATTGAGGGTAGGCGTTTGAAAGGTGTAACAAAAGGAAAACCTCGCAGTTGCACTGTGAATCAGTTGTTAGGAAAGGGTGGAAAGTTGGGTGGAAGAAAGAATATGAACGGAGGTATAGTAAAAGGATTGGAAGGGGATGCAGCTAGGGGCCGAAGGGACGGTTCATTTGTTCTTGCAGGGTGTGCTAGCTCCTGGTGGTTGGCCAGTTTCATTCCAGCGATAAATTTTCTCTTCGTGGGCATAAATTTTGTTAGTATTGATATTACTTTTAGTATTTTTGTTAACTTTATATTTATTCGTTTATGTTTCTTTCTGGCAATATCAGACTTAATACTGGTCCACAGAATTGGGCGTAAAAATGTATATTACATAGCAAGGTCCACGGTTTATATATATAAAAATATAAAGGAACTGGATATTCCTGCTTTGGACATTTAATATCCTTTGTTGTTCTGATTTGTGACGTATATTTCCGAACTGTTGATTCCACGGTTTATGAGGCTTACTCTAGTAGAGTATAATGTAATTCCCAGAAGTCATGGAATGGTTTTGTATATAAATATATATATATATATATATTTATATATATATATATATATATATATATAAATTTATATTCGGAAAATATATTTTGTCATAAATCAAAGAACAACATGATATTAAATGTATATGCTCCCGTGTTTTTTCAAAATTGGTACTGTTTTCTGGGAGAATCACTTGTTTACTGCGTGTATCCTTCAAGGTGGGGCTACCCTCAGGCGGCTCCTTTCTGTAGAGTGAAAATCGCCCTTATTGCTTGCTAATCTTGTAGTGTCAGTTTGATTATTAAGCTTTCTTTTGACTATGTTGTTCTCTGTAAAATCAGTGTGCCTCAGTAAAGGGTCCGAACAGGACCGAAAGTACTTGGCTATCTCGCCTTTTCATTTTTTCCTTCGTGGCAAAAAACCTTTATATATATATATATAGATATATATATATATATAATATATATATATATCTATATATATACAAACCATGGAGCTTGCTATGAAAATACATTTTTACGCCCAATTCTGTGGACCAGTATTAAGTCTGATATTGCCAGAAAAGAAACATAAACGAATACATATATATATATATATTATATATATTATATATATATATATATATATATTATATATTCTTATTTCATAGGCCACTGTATGAGTCTGGATATCATTACACACAGGTGCTTAAAATATGTGGAAGACTAATAAATCTTATGATTTTGCTAGATACAGGAACCTAGATTTGGATGACTATTAATGAGTGATTGCTTAACAAAACTAGAGCAGTTCAAGAAGTTGACTCATGGCTTGTTTCATTTTCATTGGTCATTTACAACGCTTATCACACACACTGCCTCAGATCTGTTACTGCCACAGATAATCGTGGTGTTGGTGATCTAGATTTCTCCACTATTTCTAGGTTGCTTGTTTGTATGGTGCTTTTACGTTGCATGGAACCAGTGGTTATTCAGCAACGGGACCAACGGCATTACGTGACTTCCGAACCACGTCGAGAGTGAACTTCTATCACCAGAAATACACATCTCTCGCTCCTCAATGGAATGGCCAAGAATCGAACCCGCGACCACTGAGGTGGGACGCCAACACCATACCAACCACGCCACTGAGGCACTTATTTCTAGGTTGTGAGCGGTTAATAAATGATCTCGCACCCCGATCTGATAACCATTTTGATCTATAAAATAGTATAATCGTGGATTTTACAATGACTGTATCTTTAGGAGTGGATTTACTGGTGGGCTCAGCCAAATATGGTTTCATTAAAGTTTATGTGGCGATGTATCAGGTTGTTCCGGATGATAGCTTTTCAAGAAATGTTTACTTGAGATTCCAGGCCAGTTGGGATGGTATTCACCGTGATCTTACTGAGCTTAGGTGGGCAATACTTTTAGAAGTTCGAATGTTATTGAGTGCATGAATAGAATCCTACCATGAAATGGAAGAACAATTTCAGAACTTATTAATCAAGCTCGGGTTGTATGAGAGCTTAAAATGGTGTGAAGATCTTGCTCTTTACCTGACCAAACTTTTTCAATTGTAATACTAGGGAGGCTGTTGTTGTTTTCTGGCACATTGTAGTTTTGGATTCTTCCAGCTTCAAATGTTGATCCTGAATTCAGGTGATTTGGTTTTATCATTTTCTCCTGTAACAAGTCTTTCTCTGCAGGCTGATTTCCCTTTGGAGCCCTCTTGGATTTCCAGTCTGTTGCCTGTCTTTGTCGTTAAGGGTTTTCAACTGAAGATTTAAAAGCAAAAAAGGTCACATTTTTTTTAATGGTGCTTTTACGTTGCATGGAACCAGTGGTTATTCAGCAATGGGACCAACCAGTAACTGACTGAAAGGAGCATGTCTTATTAAAGTTGAACAAGGAAGTCTCCAACTGGGAAAATCTGCAGATTTGGAAGTCACTTAATCCAAGGCCAATGAAAATGATAAAAATTCTGTTGATAACCACACAAAACAGGCTGAATGGTGTAAAAGAGTAAACTTCCAGGCTGTTGCAAGAGTATTCACGAGTAACTTCCATCACTAACCAGGGGACCGAATTAGAACAGATTACTGTCCTGGAAACTTACTGTCAGACTGGAAGCAAACTGGATGAGCATCAGAGAAATCAAGCTTGGACAGCCTCAGTTTTTTTCTATTAAATATGGACCACTCTGCCCCTACAACTTGACCCCAGAGACTGAGCTGGTCAGTAAGAAGGTTCTGCCTGGTGGGAATGTATCTAGTAAACACCTCAACATTGTGGCAACCCATCCTGTCATACAGCGGCAAATGCAAATTTGGAGGGAGTGAGACCATTTTCTTTTGCTTTGACACTTACCACTATGGTTGTGTTGTTAATTTAGGAACATAAAGTGACCTGTCCACTTTTACTGCAAAACTTGAAGTATTAGCAAAGCTTCCCACATTTCCAGAATGTCCCTCCTTCAATGGATCTCTGAACAGCAGCATTTTGGGAGGCGAGTTCAGAGGTGATGCTTCACACTTCCCCGACATGACATGCTTGAAAAAAAATCATCATAAAGAATTTATTCAATAATAAATCATAGCTGCACATTTGCAACAGATTAAAGCTGGTATCACACTAGTCATTTCTTGCTCACGCTTTTGGCCAGCATCTAGCCGATGGTCGCGGGCAAAAGTGTTGTATCGTCACACTAGGTCCTCGTGGTTTTGAGGAGCAGTAGGAAAAAGTAAACAAAACTGATCAGCTATCATCATGACACCCAAAAATTGTTGGACTGTTGCAATATGTGCTGTAGTGATGTGTTTTCTCGGAAACTTACGTGAATGCAAGAGTAACAAAAAACGTTCGTGGGTTCGAGAGTGGCTCAGGAGAAGAGAAGCCAAAGGTCTGAGAGTACGTCCTATCAGCAGCAGCCATCTTGTTTGTGTACACTACACGGTCGCTCGCGGTTCGTGCCCGCTGCTTCCCGTCCAGTTGGGAAGCCAAATTCTCAAGCTAAAAGCTCCCGGTTTTCCATTTTCGGCAGCAACGGCTCGCTGCTGGAGTAAAAAGGGCCTAGTGTGAGGCCACCTTAAGATGTAAAGACCACAGCAAGAAAAAGCCTTTCATTTACTATTATAATTTGTTGGAACTAAAGACTGCAAGTCTGTCACTATGCACACCCACATCACCAATGCTAGAACCTCCCACTTCGTAACTCAATGGCAAGAGCTAAGAGTAGAGGTTGCATGGAGCTGGCCAGTAGTACTTAAGCTATCAAAGATCTAAGAGCAAGTGGATCTGCCAGAACTTAAGATTTTCCAAAGGCAATATGTAGACAAAGAAAACCTACAAAGATCAGCTGGCTGTTCCTGCCAGGACAGGAACCAGTACTAATATCTCCCAGAGTTTGGTCTGGCGAGACTGCTGCTTAATCTCCGTACATGCATACCCAGGTACTTTCTCTATTCGTTGGGTCCGAGATCCAATCTATAATTTATCACAATCCTAACTTGTGGCACAAAGAGTAGGTGTCTGTTCTGGGGCAAATTGTCTTGGAGGATTCTGGGACTAACCAGTCATCCACATGATGCAACAAATCGTCAAATGGCTAGAAAGGCATCCCTCTATTTGTAGTAATTGAGGGAGACTGCCACCATGCATTCGTGACCCCTTTCTTCTTCCAAAAAAAAGTGCACAAGGGGTGGGAGGTTTCCCTCCCTCTCCAGAGGACTGACTGAAATACTGATTTGGGTTTAAAGAAGCAGATTTCCTTCAACCAATAACCCAAGGCCTGACTGCACCCAGAGGTTTAGCTGAAAGTGGCATTACCCTCCTGAGGATCTGAAAGATGCAGCATGATGGACTAAAGCCTTGAGACTTATAACCTTTTTTCCTCTTCTCCACTGCCGCCTCCATCACCCTAAGAAAGGACGAATGGTGAGTTGACACCAACCTCTTCCTGTGAGAGGTCTCAGAGGTTCTTCTTTTTATGAAGAAAGATGGGAAAGCATTCAACAACAGGTAAGAAAAAGCTTGAGATTCCTCACTGTTCCTGACTCAAGTTCTGCTTCCCATTCACAAGATAACTAACTGCACTGAGCTATGTTGACCAAAGCAGCCAGACTGATGCTGCTGAGGCATCTGTCACAGTAGTAAGAAGTGGTTGCTTGATTGCTGGACGACATGGAACCATCTGATATGTAGATTAACTTGTTAACTGATCTAAAGCATCATAAGCAACTGTAACCACAAAAACCAGAACAACAGTTTTTCCTATGGAGTGGACCCTCAACTCCACTGACAACAGATAATGAAAAATCAATAGCATTGAGCTCATAGTGCTTGCTGTAGTCATGGCACCAACAACCTAAGATTGTTTTGTTTTGTTTGTTTGTATGGTGTTTTTACGTTGCATGGAACTAGTGGTTATTCAGCAACGGGACCAACGGCTTTACGTGACTTCCGAACCACGTCGAGAGTGAACTTCTATCACCAGAAATAATCATCTCTCACTCTTCAATGGAATGGCCAAGAATCGAACTCGCGACCACGGAAGTGGGACGCCAACACCATACCAACCATGCCACTGAGGCGCTCAACAACCTAAGAGTAGGTGCATGATCCCCTAGCTCTTATATTACCCACCTCAAGCCCAGGCGGTGGTGTACTTTGAGAAGAGAAGGGAAGTCTTCAGTAGCATGGAGGAAGAGGTGGGAAACTCTGGAAGGCTACCTCTTCTGCTAAAACCTTCCGAACATCAGTAATTCTCCCCTACAACGGCAAAACTGCTGAAACTGAAAGGAAGATTACTTTTCATAAGTAGGAATTCACCCTAAGAAATCGAAATGGATGAAGGTTCCTACTTGCTCAACACCTCCCAACACAACTCCATTTCTCAAAAACAAAACACAAAAAGTTCACTTAGCAGTCAAGACATCCTAACATGATTAGGGCATAAGAAAAATGTGCTTGGTGATGGTGCGAAAGTGAGGGGTATTCCCCAACTTATCCCAAAAACACTAGTTAACTACTCGTTACCAGTCACCAACAGTTTCAGCCTGCATGGAAGGATACTTGTATGTAAAATTTAATAGTTTCTATTTGTGAGAACAGTGAGAACACAAGGCTAATCCTCTATTCACACATTACCTGTTACATCAAGATAGTAAGTTATTGGTTCTAAAAGTTCCTCGTTGGACGAGTGGTTTTCGCGCTCGGCTACCAATCCAGTGGTCCTTAGTTCAATTCTCGGCTTTTGCCAACACGGAATTAAATTATTATTTCTGGTGACAGAAATTAATTTCTTGATATACGTATATGGTTCAAATCCTGCAATAGGCTGTAGGTCCCATTCCTAGGTAACCAATTGGTTCCTAGCCATGTAAAAATATCTAATCCTTCAGGCCAGCCCTAGAAGAGCTGTTAATCAGCTCAGTGGTCTGGTACAACTAAGATATACTTACTTACTTATTGGCTCTAAAAATTGTACAACATGCTTCAAGACATTTCAATTAAGTTAATGAGAATACACCGCACAATCTCCATTCCCAAGGGGATATCCTCTTGCATCGAATGATCCTGAAAGGGAAAGCGAGAAAACAGGAAGGATTTAATTTTCCAAATGGAGAACCTCACCTTATTTGTGAAATATGAAAAATTTCTAAGACAATTTGTATTTTTCATAGGTACACCTGCGGTCTTAATGATAGGATAATTTCTAGTCTGAAGCTGGATCCGGTTAAAATGCAGATGAAAGCGACGAATCTTGTGAGATCTGGCAACGCGTGCGTATATTGTGTGAAAAGTGGTCAAGGACCACACACCTAGGCCACAGTGTCAGTCTTTCCCAACTCAGGATGTCTTAGCTAGACAGAGGGGCGGCTAGAGGTGGGCAGTACAATGTTAAGTCCTCAGGTTTGTAGCTATGAAAAAATGCAAATTGTCTTAGAAAATTTGTTATTTGTTCATACGCGAACAAACCTTCGGTCTAACAATAGGATAGACTTATACTCGGAGGGAGGTACAGACATAATAAACCGGCTGGGGGCCTACCCACAAGTCCAGCTCCATAAGAAATAACTTCCAGAGAGGAACTGAAGCCCGTGAGAAGCTAGATACATTGATATCTATCCACCCAGATACTGAGCGATGTACGATGATATACGGGAGAATCATTGCATTGTTAACTAAAGAGAAACTTTGACTGTCCAATGACAAACAAACACCAGGGTTTGTTACCACTCCCAACTCCCCTTTGCCAAGGAGTGGAGCATATGCTACTGAATAGAGGGTTGGTTATCTGCATACCAAGTGACCACACTATCAGTATGACTACCTTACTCACCTGCATCAGACCAGTCCAGCAATTGATGTGTCTATCCATCAACCCGCCCGAAGGAAGATGGAAAGGTACAAGAGAAAGGAAGAGACCAGCAAAATCACTCATTCTCTCACCCACACAATCATCTTAGGTAAGATACATATGTGCCCTGTTAAGGGCAATGATTAGCTGCACAATCTGCTGGGCAGCCACCACAGCAGGACCCAGTGAAAACATGTCCATAGATCTGTGGGCAACATCCTTAAGATAGAGGTGAACGTGGACTGGGGTAACCAAGTACTAGTGCTCAGCATTCTATGTACAGCCAAGTTCTTTTTGAAAGCCAGAGAGGGACCAATACCCTTAACATCATGCGCTCTATCCCACACAGACGAGGCGGCAGAATCATCAAAGAGTCTAGTATGCTTGTCTGATGGCTTTCCCCAAAAAGAGATAGCATTCTTCGACACCTCTTTCTTTGTATGTCCTGTGCTAACAAAAAGTCTGTAGCAGCCTGGCCTAAGGTGCCATGTCCTTTCAAGATAGCAACGCAGAGCCCTGACCGGACACAACAAAATCTCTTGAGCATCTCTGCCCACAAAGTCATTCAGTGATGGAATGGAAAAGGTGGTGAACCTATCATCATGCACAGAGGGATTCTGGGTCTTGGCCACGAATTCAAGGACAAATTCGAAGGACACTGACCCCCAACCGGTTGCTTCACATCATAGCTCAGACTGTGTAGCTCCCCTACTATCATCAAAGATGCCAAGGCCAGGAAGAAAACCGTATTGAGCGTCAATTCCTGTCAGACAAGCAACGCAAAGGCTCATATGGACCCTTAGTGAAACTTCTCAGAACCAAGGAAATGTCCCACGTCGGAGGCTTGAGCTCCCTAGGAGAACTCGATTACTCAAACCCCTTAACTAGCTAGGAGAGTTCCCAGGATGAATGTTGATACTTCTAAGGCGTAACACTAAGCTCAGGGCCGCACTGTAGCCTCTAATGGCAGAAACGGACAAACATTTCTCATCTCTGAGGAAGGTTAGAAAGTCTGCTATATGGTGAATAAAGGTTCCGAGTAGAGAAAAACCCCGTTTACGACACCGATCACAGTAGATCGCCCATTTGCCTTAGTAAACTGCAGAGGTCGACCTTCTGAGACTGCTGGACATGTGCCCTGCTGTTCTCTGAGAAAAGCCTCTCACTCGGAGGAGATACTTGATAACCTCCAACCGTGAAGACTGGTGGAATCTTTCTGCATGCGGCTGACACATGAGATGCTGCCAAAGGGGAAGACCCTGTACAGAACTCATCAGCCTGTTCAGGACTTGACAGATCAAACAAAACGGAGGGAAGGCATACACCTTCAGGTTGTCCCAGGGATGTTGGAACGCATCCTCCGCTAACGCTAAAGGATCTGGAACCACTGATCAGAATATCTCGTTTCCTATTGAACGAAGTTGCAAAAAGGTCCAGCATGGGTCTCCCCCAAAACCTGGAAGAGTTTGTCTTCTACTATCTGATGAAGGGACCGCTCTGTGCCAAGGATCTGATCCCAATGACTTGAGTTTGTCTGCGACAACATTCCGTTTGCCTGGGATATACCTGGCTGAGAGCTCTTACCGAATTGCCGACCGCCCACTGGTGAACCTCGACGGTCAAGATGTGAAGTTGACGTGAAACCAGGCCTCCCTGCTTGTTCACATAGGCAACCCCCATGGTGTTGTCCGACATGAGAACGGCAGAATGACCCTCTCCTTTCTCCCGAACTCCTTCAGACCCAGGAAGGTTGCCTTTAACTCCCAGACGTTGAGATGCTGCTTTTGTCTTTTCAAACTCCAAACGTCTGAGACAATGAGGCCGCCTAAATGAGCCCCCCAGCCTGCAAGGGAGGCATCTAAAAACAGAAAGAGGTCCGGTGGGAGAGAACACAGAGGAACACCCTTCAAAAGATTTTGGTCGTCCAACCACCAACAAAGGTCTTCTCTCACTTCCAGAGACAGAGGAACCTTTAACGGGTAAGTCCCCCGCTGGAGACCAGAATTCCCCGTCTCCATTGAAGAGACCGAAGATGAAGACGCCCATGAGGGACCAGCTTCTCCAGGGAAGAAAAAACTTCCAGAACCTGCCACTGATGAGCTGACTGATGTGATTGCAACAGGAAGTCGCGCGCCACCACTCGCAACTTCTCCAACCTCTGATCTGACTGGAAAACTCTTGCAATGCCGTATCGATGACCATGCCCAGGTGGAGAATCCTTTCACTGGGTAAGAGGTTTGACTTTTCCTGGTTGACCATGATGCCCAGTTCCAGACAAAACTGAAGCAGATGATCTCTGTCCTGCAGCAGCTTCGGCTCTTCCTGGAACCTGCCAGGACCAACCAATCGTCGAGAAGACCCTTGTGAACACTTGAGGGGATGTGGTCAGCCCGAAGCACAGGACTTTGAACTCGAAGGCCTTGTCTCTGAGAGAGAAGCAGAGGAACTTTCTGGACGTTGGATGAATAAGGGATCTGGAAGTATGCGTCCCTCATGTCTATACTCAGCATGAAGTCGCCTTCCCTCACAGCTGCCAACACTGAACGTGGGTCTCCATCTTGAACCTTGTCTTCCTGATGAAGTGATTCAAGGTGGATAAGTCGATCACAGGTCTCCAACCCCCCGACACCTTGGGCACCAAGACGTGACTGTAAAACCCCGGAGACGGACACACCACTTCCTCTATCGCATCCTTGTCCAGCATCCTCTGCACTTCCTCCCAGAGAGCCAAGAACTTCAGAGAATCTAGAGGATACACCCTCCTGAGCAGCGGCTTGTCCAAGAGAGGGGGAGAGAAGTCGAATAGCAGATACCCAACCCGAAGGACATCTACCACTCACTTCTCTGCCGCTTGGCTCAATGGCCTGCCAGGCACCCTCCCACCCCAGGCACGGGAGAGGAGCCTAACCTACCGACGACCCCCTTTACCTTTGCCCCTGGGGGCCCTTCTAAGCTTAAAGGAAAAGGATGTTGGTCCACTGACCTAAGCTGGAACAAACAAGGAGGCCCTGCCGAAACCAAACTGCTTGACGGCCTACCAGGCGACGACCATCGTGACTGCTGCTTGGTAGAGGGAGGAGGAGGAGCCGAATATCTCCGAGGATGAGAGACTGACTTAAGACACAGCCTGGTGCACTAATCTGTCTTGGTGTCAGCCCGTTGCCAGTCTATCGCATCCTCCAGCTCAGTCCGAGGGAACAGAAATTGTGATTCCAAAAGATCTCCATTCCTCAATGCTAGCAAAGACTCAGGGTCAACTGATCTTTCCATCCTGGATAAAGCCGCGTCTCTTCTAATCAGAAGGTTAGCATAAATTAACACAGGTGAGCAAGATACGAAAACGCCTTGCCTCCGGACTGCAACAAACTGGCAAGAGAGGAAAGCACTCACCAACCCCTCTGGGGACCTGTCAGAAGCTATCTTGGCAATGACCACTGACCAGAAGTCCAGCCAAGAAACCGTCTGCAACACGGAGGCTGCTGTAGACTCCAAGGCTGAGGCATCCTGTGGAGACAAGGATGGAGCCACCAACCTCACTTGCTCCAAAGTCAATCCCGGCTTCAGACGAATGACGTCTGGGTTAAAATGACGCGACATTACTTCCTATGCCTCGTGAGAGGCAGGCGTATCAACTTGGCAGAGCCCCTAGAGAGAATTTTTTATTATTATTATTTGTTTAAGCAGTCATTTCCGACTAAGTCCAATCGGCTGCCCCTAGAGAGAAGCGAACCGTCCCGATCTGAAACAGAGGCATTAACCTTATGCAAGACCGACTGGACATGCCCCGACAAGGGAAGTTGAAATGATGACTTGGGATCCTGCGTAGCTCCCAGCAAGGCTTCCAAGCAGGAAGAAGTGAAAGACGACTAAGCCTGAGTCCTACTCTCCAAATTGTTGAATCCAAGAATGAGAATGACAACTTCTGTAAAGTCTTGCGTGTCTCCTGCTCCGGCAACGAAGACCAACGACGAGAAGGATGTGCAGGGTTATCTAAAGCACCTTCCTCGTGTAAATTAACAGAAGAACCAGCAACCAAACAGCCCGAAAAACCAACTAACCTGTCTGGGCTGGATCCAAGCACCAACTCCTGCGACTAACCAACCACAGCAGATGACTCTCTAACATGGCTGCATAAAAGCACAGGCGGGGCAGATATATGAACGTGTTGGTGAGGAATCCTGAACACTTGAGATAGGAGTCGAACTCCTACAAATACTAGGTAGATGAATAGGCCCTGGAGGAGAAGCGGAAGCACCTGCAACACGTGCACGAACAAGGGAGGTTGCAACACACTCAAGACTTCATGGACGATGCAGCCACTGCAGATTGCACAGGGGAAGATACACTAACATTCTTAGTAACACCAACACTCGCAGGAACACAGGCGTACTGCTCCTCAATCGCAGACGAAGAGAGGGCAAAGTCCTTAGCTTTCCAACGCTTGATACGCAGACGTGGCAGAGATGGGGGAGAAGGAGAGGAACAGCACTGGCTCCTTAAAAAATCTCTTCACAGGAGGTGGGGGCCAAGCAACACATTTGCTTCCAGTCCTCCCAGCCGATATGGCAGCAAACTTATCTTCTAAAACAGAGTCTAATCTCTTAAGAATACGCCTGGCATAAAGCCTGAGATGGATCAGCATGAGAAGGGGCCGACGACATGCAAGGGAGATACAGCAAACTGGATGGCAGAGATGTTGTCAAGGCAGCAAACTATGACGACATAGACAAGCGAGGCAGCGCAGCGGAGACAACTTGGAGTGACATCATCGATGGAAGTGACTATAAAATACCTTCCACTGCTCTCTAGGACACGCAAGGCATTCCGTGCAGTAAACGTTGGAATGGCACCTAATACAAGTGTTGTGGGTCTGTCACAGCCGAAGCCAAAATCAAGAACCTGGAAAACCTGGAGTTCCGGGGCACACACGTTGATGAGGCCGAGGAGCAGAAGCTCTAATAACAGCACACACACACACTCAAAACGGGCAATGAACCGGGTAAAGGTCGAGAGAGGTCAACCAAAACTTTGTCCAGGCAGTTTTAAGAAAGACAGACTCTGTGGCGTGGGTGCATGGTCCTTGACCACTCTTCACCTGATATACGTACGCATTGCCAAATCCCAAAAGATTCCTTGCTTTCATTTGCCATATATCCGGATCCAGCTGGGCGTTAGAAATTATCCTTTTTTTAAGACCGAAGGTTTGTTTGTGTATGAACAAAGCACCAATCTCAAAGAACCCAATTACGAACGATTCAATGCACCTTTCATACATATTTTTTCAAAAAGTCTAGTGACATTGGTATGGTCAAAACATGAGCTCAAATTCCAAAAAACTTAATTTCATGCTACAGGCCATACACAAATGCATAGTGTCACAAACGACACTGTACAGTGTTACAATCACCTCACACAATTTTCCTTGTTAATGATACTACCAAAAACTCACATAAAGCAAAAAAAGAAAAAACTACAAGGGCAGTCAATATAAGGAGACAATCTTTTAAATAATACCACTATCCAAGTTTTTGGAACAGTTTATTAAATGTGTACAATTTGAAGGTGGAAATATACTCTAAAATCAGACCAGTAACTTGCTAAGCTTGACTTCAATGTGGAAGTACCTTTCTTTTTCAAAAGTAGAAATCTACTCCTTTCTTTTTTTCTGCAAGTTTGTGACCAACATTCATGAAAGGAGGTGTCAAGATATAAAAAGTTTATAGTACTATCTATCAAAAATTCTCACTAAACACCCAGATAATATGGATTCTCCACCTGAAGCCTTATACAAAATGTAACATTGCACTTTTTCCTTGTATATGAAGATCTGCATACTAAACATACTGACAGACCTCGCTGCATCTAATGTGACAAATACTGTAGAACGTCATACTTGGATGAACAAGGCAGCTATATTACCTTGTACGTAGAGAAGTCTTTTAGCCATATCAAAAATATGGATGTATCATCATCACAAGTTACTGGATACTGATTACAGCTGAAACCCAGACAACAACAGTAATAGTATTTTGGCAGTGTATGTGAGGACATGCGCCTTCCAGTGTCTCTCCCCATCCCCACCTTTCCTCACCCTGACCTTCAGTTACAGCCTTATAGTATATTTTTTCCTCTTCTGTGTTTGCATCAAGTAGTATTAGCTTTTCCTTCTTTTAGCATTAGCAATATTTCTACAGAACTCCTCTTACACAAGGAAACAATGAAACATGAGAAAAAACAAGTTCTCTGAAGAAAAGTTGAAATAATTTCAAGTTCAAATGCACATTTCAGTCGACAGGTACTGGTACAGTATTCTGAAAACCATGAAACATCAGGAAACTCATTCCATTGTAACTATGAATATATGGCAAAACTATTTCAAGTTCACACATTTCAATTGACACATACTTCATTTTGAATGCAACAGGTTATAGAAGCACATTTAAAACTATTTTATCCAAAATGAACTTAATACAATATTTCTGATTCACTAGTTACTATCAATTGTATTGTTACTCTATTTCAAAAACCTTTATATTATAATTATTATTAGACCCAAAAAGCCTTTAAACCATTCTCGAGTGCTAATGCCATTTCTTGTTTCTATATTAATATTATACTGTACTCTTATTTTCTTTTTATTCCCATTGGACAGATTTACTGTGATTTTCACCAAATAAACAAGAGAATGGTTCTAGCCTCTGGTGAGAAAAGTTCCACAGCTGCATAAATCGTCCAAAAACAACCACCCGTTTCAGTGTCACCTGAAATGCACCAACAACCCTTGGTTCTACAACTTTTTTTATAATAGCTTTTTTCTCCCACATATCTTAATACATATATGGCAGTCTTTGCTTATCTGCACTATTTCAAATTATCTTCCTTAATCAAATTTCATTTACTTCATGATACTTTTATCAAGGTTGTGCGTTCCAGGGTGGGGAGGGAAATTTTTCATTGCTGATATTATTTTCCTTTTTTCAGACTTTTAAGGCTGTAAAACTTTTCAAAAATACCATTATTTTCAAACAAAACATATATTACAGTACATCCACAATTTTCTGAAAAGACCGACATGATAAACATCTATTTCCAACTGCTACTCGCTACACAGCATTTTCCACTTTTACAGTTATAGTTTTTATCATATATTTACTAAGATATTCTGGCATCCTTATTTCTCTGCTTCACAAAGGAACCGACGTACAACGATCCCAACTGCCCTGTTTTCTAGTAGCTGGCATCAACAGGGCTGCGACGTCCTCCGTAAGATGAACTAGGCAAAGGAAAGATAAAATTCTGTCAAAAAGCTAATATGATAATAAATCATCCTGAAAGTAGAGAGATTAAATTCCTTACTTAATAAATAAGAACTAAACATTCTACTGACACTTCCCATGTATGTAAAATAATAGCCCTTTTCTTTAGCAGATACCGTCATAATTTGCAATTAGCTTGTGAATCTATTATCATTTATTCTTATTCATATTAAGTGTTAGGTTGCAATGGTTATATTCACTTTTACACACTTTTCAAGTCAGTTTTCCGTCACATATTTGCCATCTATCAGATTTTCTCAAGTTGATATGAGAACGATGGAGAAATGTCATTCTACCTGGTGTATCCTTTGCGTGAGTGAGAGTATGACCGGTCTGGGCTATAGCCACGTGAATCACGAGAGCGTGAGGTTCGTACAACCTCCCTGGATGAGGGAGGCGACGAAGAAGAGGGATAGTGGCGAGAAGAGCTGCCATACCCACCACCAATTGGAGACCGAGACCTGCAACCATGCTAGCTATTTAACCGCTGTAATAGAACTCCACCGCCAAGCACAGCAGCGGATACTTCTTAGCTCTCCACTTTTATTTCTCTTCAAAAATGATAAGGAATGAGAACTAAAATGTTTATTAGGCAACCCAAGAAGCTAACATAAGTAGGCAAGGACTTCCGTTTAAGATGACTTTAAAGATGGATGCAAAGTTGAAGTTGACAATCATTCGTGCTACAAAGACTCACCCGCACAATTCCATTTGCTGTAGGCTCTCATTCACCTGCTAGTTGTTGGCTTACTGGAGAGTGAATGGCAGCAGTATGTTGTCATTGTTAACCACTTCCATGATACGTGTCTTTAATGAGCTTGATGTGTTGCTTTTACTTTACTTTCTTTTCAGAACAAATAACTGATTTTTTCCATTCCTACAAATTCCGTTTGAAAAGCTCAACTTCTTCTTTTAAGCTATCCTTTTTCAGTAACATTTTCTACACATTTTACTTGACTGGGAAGAGACAATTCATATTCTAGTTATTTTACAATACTTTTCTCCAGTTTGTGAACTCGTTTTCCAATGTAGCAAATTTGACTTTCTCACAATCTTTTCAGTACTTTTCAAAAAATTTATGATTTCCGCGCATGATTCAGATCCTTCTGTAAATCTCATTTGAGTCTTCAAAACCTTTTATCGATTACATTTTCTGAAGTGTCAATCTATAATTGAAAAATTTTCAATTCTTCTTACAACGTAGATGCCAGACTTCAGTTATCTTCCTCAAAGGATTTTCCATTACAGCTTTCTTATCCTTTCATCATTTTAATCAGACGTGAAAATGGTGATTTTCTAATTAACCTCATGCATTTCTTTTCTGACCTTTCAGTGTTTGAAATTTTATTAGGACAACATAATTTTCTCTTTTCTGACCTTTCAGTGTTTGAAATTTTATTAGGACAACATAATTTTCTCATCATATGTTACCAGTTCCTTTTCAACTTTTAATTTTTTTCACCACAATTCACATCCTTTACTATGGATATGAAACTCTGTGCCAGCATTTAGTCAACTCTTATCTTCTGCAAATTTAAGTTTTTATTCTTATTTTCCAAAATGTCTTAAGAACCATTTCAAAATATGTGCATTTTTTCTATGTTTTTTCAAATAATCGACAGTATTAACGCATTAAAATTTGTTCAAAGAAACTCCCAATTTTTTTTTTCTTGTCAAGCTGAAAATTTTCTTGGCTTGCAATACCTTACCAAAGTTAAGGACATTTCCTTTTATGTCAACTCTGAATACTTAACACTAAATTTGAAATTTATCAACCCACCACCATCATAACCATTTTATCAGCAATATCATAAAAATTCATTAGCCAATCCAATATAAAAGTGTGTGATTCCCTAAAGGTAGTATACCTTATTTGCAACAAATTTTAGTCTCAACTAATGTCATATTGAAAAGATACTGAACTAATTACTAAATTCTAAAACTGCCAATAAAGCCAACACCAATTTCTCATATCGTCTGCCTCTCAACTTTCAAACAGCTTTAAATTATGCCACCGTTGAAAAGTAATATCATTTGTTTGCTTTTTTATTATAAAATACTCTTAATCCTTTTTACAGTAAATTTCCATTGTATCATCTACATTTTTCAAGTTTTCTAAAGAAATTTTCAAGCAACACAAAGACAAACTTTCCTTGGCACCAGTTTACTAACTTTTCATATTTTCCTTACTTCCTTTCCTTGTCAACTTGTTGGGTTGCACTCAAAAGCATGCAAACAAAAATAGACAGAAAACACAACATCAAAATCAGAAAACTTCCAACTAAATAACAATTTAAATTATTTCAATTAACAAAGCTGGACATATCCCTTTTTCCGTCACTCCGAACAACTGATTTGGGATTTCAGCTCAGCAGCCTTTTCTGAAAAGTAATTTCATTGTGAACCAGCTTCCTTTTCGTTCTTCCTTTTCCCTGCAACTGAGGACTGTTAGCATGAACAATGGCAAAATTCTGAAAAAGAAAAATTTTATCATAAGCAGGAAGTTTTCTAGGACTACTGAACAATTACTGTACTGTACTTCTTATATATTCATAGTCTGCATATCCAGGAACTGACATATGATCCTTTATGTTCTTTAAATCTTGAAGGATTTTTTCTGTTATTTATATCTCCCATTGTTATTTCTTAAATTTCACTCCTTTTATACAAAGGTTAACTGAATTTTTTTACATATTTTCATTCAAGAAACTGGCCAAGTATAAAATACGTGCTAACTGAATAATCAAGAGGCCCTGCATTTGTTTTCATTTCATTTTAGATGTGCTTATTTAATGAATTACTGCATTAGCCAACATCATCACGTGACAGCTCCTGGAGTGGCGTTAGCAGGGTACCTGGTGCGCTGGTAGCCAGGAGAGGCAGTACGATAGTGATCAGGTGATTGGCTGACTGGTGAACGGCTGCGCTGGTACTCCTCCCGGCGCGACCCGCTGTAGCTCTCATACTTGTCATCTGAATAGTGAGACTTGTACTTGTCACCCGAGGGGTAGCGAGAGTAGCCGTTCTCAGCTGGCTTTTGACTAGATTTTTCGTACTTCTCATAATTGTCGTAGTTGCCGGAGCTGCTGTAACCTCCACGAGAAAAGCCTCTGGAGTAGCCGCTTCCTCTTGAGTAGTTATTGCCTCGGGAATAGCCTCCGCCTCCTCGGGAATAACCGCCACCTCCTCTTGAGTAACTGCCGCCACCACGTGAATATCCACCTCGACCTCCATAACCACCTCTGTCAGAACCCCTATATCCCCCACGTGAATAACCCCCCCTATAACCACCACCCCCCCTAGGATAGTAACCCTGGCCCCCACCATAATTGCTTGAATGATACCCTCCTCCTCTACCACCTCTGTCATAGCCCCCTCTACTAATACCACGGCCACCTCGCCCTCGACCTCGTCCTCGGGCAATGCCTCCTCTTGTTACGCGTGCAGACACTCGAGAGCCCATGAAATCTGCTCCATCCATCTGGTTTGCTGCATATTCTGCGTCCCGTGCATCAACATATTCAACAAAGCCTGAACCTGGTGGGTCGTAGATAAGATAAACTTTTGCTATCTTTCCATATCTGGAAAACGTCTTGTCAACTTGATCTTTGCGTATGTCTTTTGGTAGATGCTCTAGGAACACTCGTGTGTTCTTCGTCTTACTGAAACACAGAAAAAAAAAATCAAATTAAAATGTGCCTTAAGCTAATACAACCTTCACAACTTACAGTGAACTAACTATAAAATACCTACATTTGTCTCTCTTAAAACATCAAATAGTCTACGATTTCATGACTATTAACTGTGAAATAAGTTTAGCATAATTTGTTAAAATTTGGTGATCACTTACAACACTGTCAGCTTGGCTCTTTTACTACTCCCACAGCAGACAACCACTTTCTCTCTAACCCTCCAAAATATATAAATTTTCATAATACAATATATTTGGATACTTACCTACTGTTAAAGATAGCTTATATCTCCGGACCAATAAGCGAGTTGGCATTCAAACAGAGATTGAATAGATGCCTAGATGACTGTCTAGTACATCTGTTGTCCACCAGGTGTTTCAAACATTTTGTTCAATTCAGAATTCTCCTTAGTAGCCCACTACGTTATGGGGAGGCTGGATGGGGTCTTCTTCACCATTAAGTAAGTACCCCAATAATAAATTTCATTTTGAAAACTGATATTATTTGTTTGTTTGTATGGTGCTTTTACGTTGCATGGAACCAGTGGTTATTCAGCAACGGGACCAACAGCTTTACGTGACTTCCGAACCCCGTCGAGAGTGAACTTCTATCACTAGAAATACACATCTCTCACTCCTCAATGGAATGGTCGAGAATCGAACCCGCGACCACAGAGGTGGGATGCTAATACCTTACCAACCACGCCGCTGAGGTCCTTCTTATATTATTTGGGATGAATCTTACCTACTGTTAAAAATAGCAGATTCCCACATTGAGAAGAGGATGGCAGGTAGTGCAGCTGAACAAAATCCACTTAGCCAGTCACAAGCTAAATGTTTCTTGTACAAAACCCGAAACATTCTTAACCGATCTTGAATCCTTTCCGGATCTTACTCCCGCCAGAAGTTGGATTCTTTTCAGGGAACAAGGGTCTCATTGTGTGAAGCGAAGAGCAGTCTGTGCAAGTTAAAAACTAACACTTTTCCTCACTAACTCCTGCTGGTGCAAAAAACACTTAAAAGCTAGCACCACAGACACACTAAGCTGGTACCTAAACTTCTCTAAGCTGACGCAGGGAAGGGGCAACTATACTGAGCCAATGCCTAATAAAAGAATAATAAAAATAAAAACTTCAACAATCTAAACCAAAACTCTCTGTCAGCATGTCTAAAGCACTTGTCAGTCTCAAGTTCATCATCTTCACAGGAAAGAGAAAGAAAACCGAATCTTCAACCTAAGAAGTCTTAAGCTGCTGTATCACCATTAGTCAAGCCCCAGCAGACTTTGTGGGCAGTAGTACAAAATGCACTCTAATTGAAGGAGAAAGCTTGGGTCTCTTTTTCCTAATACTTAAGGTGTCAGAATACTTGAAGACAACCAAGACTTGATCCCTATGTGGTCTCTTTCTTCAACTGAGGATACAGCTAAGCATAACACTCCAGCAAACACGGATCAAACTGAAGGAGACACACTGATTCAATGAGAGAGAGAGAGAGAGAGAGAGAGAGAGAGAGAGAGAGAGAGAGAGAGACTCCCACCTCATCCGAAAGTAAGTCAACAGACTTGAGAGCATTCCCATACTGCACATCCTCAGGAAGCTATGTCACTAGCAATATATCTAGCTTGGAAACAACAGCAAATATGGTAACCATGTAGATTTGGAAAGAGAATCATTAACCCAGGCAGGCGGTGGCGGTGTAAGATTAACCAATAGCTGACGAAAAGAATGAAAAGCACGAACAATTGTATTTCTATGAAGAAAGAGGAATAGGCTAGCAGAAATGGATTTAGCATGAACAAAAGATGAAGAGATAGGTTAAACAGACTGCGTCGACACATCTCATCATAAAATACATTTTTTGTGATAAAACAATTAAAAGAAACCAGGTATAAAAATTTTGAGGGTTTTTCTTGAGTTTTACCTGAAAATAGGCTGTCTTCAGCATTTTTATAGGGGTTCCAACTATTCGCGGACTCTAAACACGTGTGTGTGTGTGTGTGGTATGCACCCCCAATGAATACGGGGACCACTGTATACATACCTATATAATTAGTCCTATTTGTTCTAACAACCTCTAACTAGTGCTGATGAAGGTAAAAGTCACCAATGTACCAAAGATTAATATTTACCAAAATGATTTTCAGCTAATGCATTATACCATACCAGACTCAGATCGTGAAAAATTGAGAGGCAGGTGATGGCGCTCACAGAACCAAATCGCCCCCCTAACCAACCCAATTCCCTGGCAGCGGACTCTTCCAACTGTTGCAGAGTATTCCTAGGCTCAGGTTACAGATAGGCGAGGGAACCACCTTACCTCTTATAAGGGAATGCGATATTGACTGCACACTATGGGGGGACTCCGATTGGTTCCCTATCCAAGTCAGTGAAACCTTGTACTAACCAAAATAAGGTTTACGTCCTGAATAACGCTTGTCCTGAACTGATAAAAGCATAGACTGATTAAGGATAACTATAGAAGAAGGTCCTAAGGGGGAGATATGATAGGTTGATAACCAGACCTTACTAGCAAGTTTGCAATCTATCTGCTTCCCTTCTCTTCCTATACTAACGAACTTTAAGTCCTTCAAATATTCCTGCTTCCTTGCACCTATTCACAAGGTCACACTTATAACACAACAGCTGGTGCGAACAAAGTTTATCTCCTAAATAATCAACATCCTTCTAACATAGTAGTCATTCTTACAGAACCTGACATTCTTGGCCTTGATTCCAGTAGAGGCATCCTAAGAAAATTAAATTTTCAGTACCATGATAACAGCAAACAGCCATGAAGTAATACCAATATGCACCTACACAAAATGGAGGCAAGGAGAATACTGACAGGAGCTAAAACATTAAAAAACACCTGGTGGAGAACACGCATACTAGACAGTCATTCTGGCTGCCATTTGATCTTTTGTTTGAATGATAACTTGCCTATTGGCACAGAGATATAAGCTACCTTCAACAATAGTAAATTCATCATTATATTTAATAATTTTATAAATAGTATTCTGTGCTTATGAATCAATCTGGAAGAATTTCTGTTCAAGGTGCCAGCATACATTTTCAAAAGCATTTTTCCATTTTCCATCATAGTTTTCTACTCAAAACACAATGCAGGGTGTGTACGCTCAATGTAAGACCAAGCACCTTTACCACAGCAAAAATTGTCTTTGGAGTCATGGCCAATTAATTTTCCATCTAACTTACATGAAACACCTTGGAAAAAATATATTTACATGAGGCAGACTGGCACTGAACATTATAAATAATTTGAAGTTTTAATTACAAATAATTTGGTTTTTATTAGAAGTGATTAAAATGAAAATATCAAGTACATTTCATTCCTTGCTCTCTCTTCTTACTTGAATCATGCCTAGGTTAAATAAGGGCATTATGCTGCACATCTCATCACGAACAAGAAGCAATTTTCATACAAAATCTGGTAAATGAAAAGATATAATTACCAAAGTACTGTAACAAAATTAAAAATGTCTATGCAGTTTTCAAATTTCCCTTCCTTAACAGAACACATTGTCTCAGTGCAACAGGATAACCATAAACTACTAATACTTGAAATCAACTTCATGATAATTTCCTTGCAATTCTTTAAAAAATTACTGCAAATAATGCAAAACCTAGTATCACAATTATTCCACCATTGGCTAGATGCCTTAGGTTAACGACAGTCATGTTTTTAGAACAAATTTTTTTTCATACAAGCACATTCAACATATTCCATCTAATTTTCATGGACAGAAATCCAGTCTCAATAGATTAGTTAGTCAAGATCATGAATATACTCACAGCACAGGGCACATCTTGCCCTGGGTGCAGCACCAAAATGAAACCAGAAAACACTGACACTTACACTGAAATAAAGTTAAGATCCATCCACTGAGAGTGGTGGGTACTCCAGTATAACTGTGTACCCCCTGACTCTCCAAACTCAGCACCTTACTGAAAAGGTGAAGAGATAATAAGAGAACATCCTGTGCTTCCTTCCGCGATGCCATGCCAGTCACTAAAAATGGTCTCGAAGTACTGATAATTTTCGAATTTTTTTCTATTTTTCTTTTTTTAAAGCCTACATCAAAATGATATTAAGCACAGATCACTTACGCCTCCAGTAGCTTGATGGCAGAATGGGCATCAAGAGCAAATAACGCCTGTAAACTAAGAAAGTAGAAGCTGTTCTTACATCGTTGGCTTCGCTTTAAAGTAGGCCAAAAAACACTTGATAACACTGAGTGTGTCTTAAACATGCAGTCCACATAAACTAGAATACAACATGTTTAGACAGAGGAAGAGACAGGTTCTGGGAGGAACTCTTCTCTTCACACTGGGAACAGAGTTATCAGGCTACGTCTTCCAACCTCACTCCAATTTGGGGTGAACAACTAATTGAACACATTACGAATTAGAAAAAAGAATATGGAAGACACAAAACCACAGTGTTTGTCCGAAAAATCATTCTAATCATTGCAGTGCGCTATGGATCAATTGCGACGAAGCAGAAGACTTACAGACTTCTGTTGTACCATAGGTAAACAGAAGAGATATGAGTTTAATGAGAAATCTGTCCAATGATTCTCACAATGGCAACTGTGGAGCAGAAAATATCAACCATAGACGAGAATCCAGAGCCAACCAGAGACTTAAGTCTGTGATGGCCGGGCAGAGATCAAAATTATAAGTTAACCTTTGACAGAGGAGAAACAATACTACAATGAACAAAAACTGTGAGAAGGCAGTAATCTGCTCCTCACTCTACTCCGTAGGCTAACATACTTGGTAGCACATTCTGCCTTGGAATGCATTAGTCTCATAAAGCTATCGACTGTATGACAGATACCCTTGAGCACCTACATGTTAACCAAAACAAGGGGGAAAGAAAAGCCCCTTGTTCGGTGATATTGCCAACCCTGTGTTGTTGCTAAAACAATACCACTAGTTGTATCAAAATTAAAACCAAAAACTCTTGGGAGGCCTGAAAGGCTGTCCTGAATTTCAGGGAATTAAAAGAAGGTACTATTTGTCTTGGTCAATCATCAGAAGAATTAACTTATAGATATACGTAAGCTTGTACTCAGACAGTACAACTGATAATAGACTTATATCTCACAAGGAGAATATAAAAGTAAGGCAGTCCCTGGGTTACGACGGGTTCGGCTTACGACGTTCCGAGATTAAGGCGCTTTTCAATTATATTCAGGGTTACGACGCCTACAACGCTGATGTGCCAGAAGAAATATGACACCAAAAATGCAAAATAATCAATATTTGAAGGTTTTTTTTTAATGAAAAATGCAATAAGAATGCAGTTTACATAGTTCTCAATGCACCAAAAGCATTAAAAGTACGGTTTTCTTAGGATTTTTCACGTTGTTCCGGCTTATGACGATTTTCGGCTTACAACGCTTCTCAAGAATGGAACCCCCTTCGTAACCCATGGACTGCCTGTACATATATTTGTAGGCTTCTGTCCACTGAGCATCAGCCTAATCCTTCTTCACTTCGAAGAAAAAAAGAATAAGGAATGGAAGCAGATCTCATTCATTATCTAATGAAGGCAGCGAAGGTGGAGCTATCCTGATGGGAAGCTTCTACGGCGATAAGAGGACACCGAAGACGACTAGTTTATGACAAACTTGCTGTTCCCCAAAACAGGTACACTGGAGAGATCTGAAAATCGAACCAGGAACAGTCTCATGCATCCAAACTCTGGGGAGTGAAATCCGTCGAGTTCCTCTATTTCTTCGTTCCGCTCGGTGTAACCCAGGAAGTGGAGAGAGAGAGAGAGAGAGAGAGAGAGAGAGAGAGAGAGAGAGAGAGAGAGAGAGAGAGAGGATGACTGTTCTTGGCCTCTCTTCTCAGAGCTAGCAGGACCGGGCGATAACTCACACCATCATCAACTTGCGGTGATGATAGCAAACCAGACAAGAAAATGTATTTACCTAAGTGAAAAAGATGCTTCCTGAAAAGAGAGCAGCAGTGGTTTTTACCCACCAAAATAAGCATTCTCTACCTACAACCCGTTCAATCGTGAAAATGTAGTTGGTAGAGTTGACTGAGCAAAAGGTTTGCGAGAACTTGCAACTTCTCACCACGCGTCTGTCGTAATGATATAAACTTCCTGTTCGAATGGTGGCTAACGAAAGATCCCCAAGTATCGAAGATGATGAACGAGGAGACTGTGTCGTCAGGCATCCAACAGGTAGAGCCAGACTTCCAATAGCTGGAGTCAGGCGAGGCGTGGAAAACTCAGAGTGAGCTGAAGCAAGGGAATAGATGCCTCAGATAGCGCAGAGATTAGAGCAGCTAGGCGGTAATACCTGGTGCTCATCATGAGAATCGGTACTATTCTGAAGAGCGTCTAGTACAAAAGTATTTGAGAAGGCTCAAATATATAAATGCAGGAGCAGAATTCTAATTCCCTTTCTCTTCAGCAGACGACAAGTCTGTATCTCCACCTTTAAAAGCATTATGAAGGCGAGCGAGTCAACACACCTGGATGCGAATGCCTGGGAGAGGACTGGCTATCGGAAGCAAAAGGTCACTTACGATGCTTCCAACGTCTAGGCACTAGCACAGGGTGTTCAATATTATACTAATTAATCTGATGCCTACTGAGCACCACTCACTAAACGCCTTTCCAGTGGCATTCAGTCGAAACCTAATAAAATATGACAAGTTCAACTGAAGGGGAAAAAACCCCATGAATATCATAATTGTAGATTAGATTAGATTAGATTATAAAGTTTTTGGCACATAGCCAAGCGCCGGAGCCGAGGGGCCATTCAGCGCATATATATCTTAAGAATAATAAAATTCGCTATTACACAAAGAAACACACACAACCGATCTAACATACAAATCATTCATTCATAAAAACCAAACAAGAAACCTAAACCAATTAAAAGATAATTACAATTCGTAAAAAAGACCAATATTTTTTAAAAATTTCATAATTTGCTCTGCCTGAGCACCTTCACCTAAAAATATTGGAAACAAGTGTCTTATTTGCAGCAAACAAGCTCTACGTTTGGTTTCAAAATGAGGGCACTCCACCAAAATATGCACCACAGTCAAATCCACATGACAGGTGGAACAGCGAGGAACCTGCCTATCCGCTCCACTCATCATTAGATACCCGTGAGTATATTTAGTGTGGCCAATACGTAATCTAGCTAAAACTATCTCAGACCTTCTATCCATCCGGCTATGAGGCCAAGGATGAACAGAAGGCCTAATCGACTTTAATTTAAGATTATTATCTAAAGTAGACCAGTGGGCCTGCCACTGGTCTCTACAATAAAATCGAATGGTATTTTTAAAATCGGAAACAGGGACGCCCATGTTGGAAATGTGCCTAAGCCTAGTTGCAGCCTTAGCAGCAGCGTCGGCTCGCTCATTCCCAACAATTCCAACATGGGACGGAGCCCAACAAAACCTAACAGAAAAACCTCTTCTATTAATTAAAAGATAAAACCAATCTTGTACTTCTTGCACTAAAGGGTTGCAAGAGACTAGGCTTTTAAGAGAAGATAAAACACTTAAAGAGTCGTAAAAATGGTAAAAATCCTTGTTAGTATAAGAACTATAAAAAATTATACTTAAGAGCAGTCAAAACTGCCAGCAGTTCAGCTGTAAAAACAGAGGAATTAGATGGAAGCTTCTTTTTAATAATATTATCACTAGTCCACTACAGAGCAACCACACCATCAGAACCCTTCGAACCATCAGTATATATATGTTGAGAATCACCATGTTCAAAAGCATGGTCCAAAAAACTTGCCCTCAACTGATCACAGAGCTGATACTCCTGCTGTCCCTAATTGGGCAGATTTCTAAAAGTGCCTATTCCAAGGAGGAAATTTTGAGGGCGAAATTTCAGCTACTGCAGGGGGTAGTAATCCCACCTCCCTGGCAGAGCTTGCTAGTCGAACTTCAAGCGGCTTTGGCAGTCTAGGTCTATTTTGGGCTCTATCAGTTGGTTCTCTAACATACTTATAATTAGGGTTCAGCTTTGATGCAAGTACTCTTGATATGACTCTCAAGCCTAATTCCTCCCTACGGATAAATAGTGGGGGAAAACCTGACTCAACATATAGGCTTTCTACTGGAGAAGTTCTATAGGCTCCCGTACAAATACGTAAAGCCAAATTATGGACAACATCTAATTTCTGCAGTGTTGTCTTGCATGCACAACCATAAATTTTGACAACCATAATCAATTTTGCTTAGGCATAAATCTGGTACATCCTCAAAAGGGTGATTCGATCTGCCCCCCAATTAAAATTAGAAACAACTTTTAGAATATTAAGACGAAGCTTCACGTTACATACAACTTCATTAACATGTTGAGTAAAAGTTAATTTCGTATCAAATGTAATACCTAGATACTTAATGCTATCTTCATAAGGTAAAATCGAATCATTTAAAAACAGCGTAGGGATCTCTTCCACTCTTCTTAATCGGCAAAATCGTATAGCTTTGGTTTTTTCTGGTGAAAATTTGAAACCTTTAGCACTGGCCCATAATGTTGAAGCATTAATAGCAGTCTGGATCTTTTGACAAGCTTCGACAGCTGTAGACTTGCTACAGATTATTGCATAATCATCAGCAAAAGGCCAGACCATGCACCCCGACAGGAACTTGTTCTAGTAGGCCGTTGACAGCTACATTAAAGGAGTAGTTGACTAAGGACGCTTCTGACACCCTGGGAGGTTAACCCTTCCTTCTTGAAGGGTAAGCAGAGGAAAATTGTAAGAAAGCCCAACTCTTACTTTCAGGTAACGTTCTGACAAAAAAATCTTTCAGACAATAGAACAAATTACCCACAAACACCCCACTCTACAAGTTGCAAAAGGATACCCCCTCGCCAGGTAGTGTCGTAGGCTTTTTCTAAGTCAAAAAACACTGCAACAGTCTGGTTTTGCACAGCAAAAGCATTCTGTATCTCCCGAGTAAGGAACATCAAAGGGTCAGAAGTACTTCTATTTTTCCTAAAGCCAAACTGCCGATTAGATAAAAGATTCTTTGAATCCAAAAATACCACACAAGTCGAGCATTGACCATCCTCTCATAAATCTTGCTAACACAACTGGTTAGAGCAATTGGCCTATAGTTCTTAGGAAGGAAGGAAACTTTAAAAGGTTTTAAAACAGGCACAATAATCGATATCTTCCAAGACACTGGTGAAGTTCCTGAAGATAAAAACTGTTTAAAATGTCTAAAAGAAATTGTTTTGTACTTCTAGGCAAATTAAAAATCATTGAGTACAGTATATCATCTTCCCCAGGAGATGTTGGGGAAGATAACGAGATTGCTTGATCTAATTCTTTCATGGTGAAAGGAAGATTATATGACTCTGAATTTGAACTAACAGCAGGAACAACCGTGGTACCGTCCCTAATATTCCTGAATGCAGTAGAGTAATGTAGGGCACTAGATATATTAGAGAAATGCCTACCAAAGGTTTCTGCAACTTCTCCATAATCAGATATGAGTAAGCCATCAATTTTCAATATAGGCAAGGGAGGTGGAGAAAATTTCCCTTGCAGCTTTCGGATTCTGTTCCAGACTAATGACATAGGGGAATCATATTTCAACTCGGTAATATCTGATAAACGATTCCCTCTTTGCCTGCTTAAATGTTTTCTTTTGCTTAGCAAGAGCTCTTTTATAGATAATTTTATTGACCAAGCAAGGATATCTACGATATCTCTTGTAGCAAGTTCTTGTTATCTTTCGGCTCAAGGCACATGAATCGCTCCACCAAGGTACTAGAGGACGACGAGGTTTACCAGAAGTTCGAGGAATAGACAGCATGGCACCACACAGCAATATACTGATTAAATACTCATAAGCAGATGTTGGGCTCTGAAAATCAGTTATCTCTCTATCAACTTCAGTAGATTTTTTGAATAATCCCCAGTCAGCCTCCCCTACTTTCCATTTTGGTAAACATGGAGATGGAATATTTTTCATATACTTTAAGTGAATGGGCCAATGATCACTGCCATGATCATTCTGGTACTATACCCACTGATAATCTAACCTCAAAGACGAAGAGCAGATAGTGAGGTCAATGGCTGAATCAGTATTATGAAAAACATCATGTCTTGTAGGGGGGAACCATCATTCATTAAAGTGATGTCATTTAAGTCAAGCAGCTGTTCTATTATTAAACCCCACCGGTCGCAGTTTGGCTCTCCCCAGAGAGTGTGCTTGGCATTAAAATCCCCCATCAGAATGAAGGGTTTAGGAAGCTGGTCTATCAGTGTCTGAAGATCGTTTAATTCTAGCTGACGAGGATTACCCTGCGCATCCTGCAATCTACTTTCTAATGATGGATCAAGGTAGAGAGAACAAATTGTGATCCATTTACAATTAAAAATTTGGACTGCACAAGCCTGCAACACAGTGTTCAATTGAACAACCCTGTGATTAACAGACTTGCGGACTATGATGCCTGTGCCTCCCTGAGCACGTACACCTATCAGGGGCGGAGGGAGACTGTGAAATGAATAATTAAAACCCACATTGGGTGTGTGCTCTCCCAACTTTGTCTCTTGTAGACACATCGCAGATAAATCATGTTCCCTAAACAGAACCCGAACTTGCTCTCTATTTGGTATAAATCCACGGATGTTCCATTGCATGAGCGCCATTATTTAGGAGGAAGGGATCTTAAAATTCCCTACTAATTTAGGAATCTGTTGTCCTGGTGAGAGAGGATCTTATCAGTTTTACCAGTACTATTTGACCTAGATCTAGGTGTTACAGATCTTTTAGAAGATGGGCTTTCACTTGCCCTTTCAGTTTTACTTTTGTTCTTTCTACGATTGTTGAGTGACCGTGAATGAGGCGAAGAGGGAGAAAGGGCCCTCTTCTGACGAAATAAAGAGGGCCTCTATCTCCTCACCGTCATCTCCACGGTGCACTGTAATGTCAAGATCAGGTGAGGGCTCAATGTCAGGCAATGTCCCATTTGACAGAGGAAAAAGTCCGTCAACAAATTGAGACCTGGCTTGAACCCTTGAAACAACAGGGTCCCCTGGCTTGACCAGTGTCTCTACAACATGAGGAGCCCCGCCAGAGGGGCCATGAGAAGCCCCACTAGGGGGGCCGTGGGGAGCCCCACCAGAGGGGGCGTGGGAAACCCCACCAAGGGGGGCACGGGGAACCCCACCAAGGGGGGCACGGGGAGCCCCAACAGGGGGGGCACGGGGAGCCCCACCAGAGAGGGCATGGGAAACCCCATTAGGGGACCCCCGGGGAGCACCACCTGAAGGGGCACCAGAAGTAGCAATATCCAGCTGTTGTGCCTTCAAGGCATCTGAATAAGTTTTCCTTCCCAATAGCTTCTGGCCTGTCCCACACTGATGTGTTCAGCGATAGATTTAAGTAATGCCTCCTGTTCTTTTTAAATTCACTGCATTTCTTATCTCGGGCTCGATGTTCACCCTTACAGTTCACACAAATTACCGGTTCAGAAACATTCCTCGTGCTCAGGCTTGCCACACGATTCACAAAGTTTATTTCTGGTGCAAACATTTGAGGAGTGTCCAAAGCCAAAACATTTAAAACACTGGAGCACTCTCGGTCTATAAGGACGAATTTTCATAATTTCATTGTCAAGAACAATTTCAGATGGCAAAAAAGGACTTACAAATGTTAAAATAATCATAGACGAGCGGGGCACCTTGAAAACCTTCCAAACCACGTCTGGACACATCTCCAACAAAATTTCCTCTTCGTCCATTTCATGTAAATCTTCATTGAAGATGACACCCTTTGCGTAACTAAAATTATAGTGAGGTTTTACCTCTTTTATCATACCTTTGGGATCAAGCTTTAAATTTAGGAGCATTACTGATTGAACATTGGTCTTGGCATGAACTAAAAAACTACTACGCCCAAAGCGAGTTACTTCTGGGCTCCCAACATTGCCGATCTTCTGGCTTAACCAACCTTTTCACCTTGAAGAGGTTGCCTCTCTCACCATGTGTTGAAATAATCAACCACTTAGCTGGGTCTGGTGATCTGGGGGTTTTACTTATTTTATTCAAATCTTTAGTTTCAGTTGGTGGTCTATATATCTCAAGATACCTAGGGACCTCTTCTGCCTCTACAGTCCAACACTCATAGAGTCTGACCTAAACTCTCTGTAGGCCTGTGAGCTTCCGATTCATTGTTGAAAATATCCAAAATTCAAAACAACCGTAATTTTTCCAAGTCTATTCCGTAATTCTTTTACGTTCCCAAATTTACAAAATTCATTGAATAAGGTTTCATAATTCCCAGGTCTAAAGGACTGGTTTTAGCAGTACAAAATGAAATTTGTTTTTGAACAAAGGAGCTCATTAGAAAAAGGCTCCAAAGTCACAATGAAGAATTACCAAAATTTTCCTTGTCCTTATCCTTGCCCAAGTCGTCAACAGAAGGTTTTAGTGTGTCCATAAGACGTAGAATTGATGATTCGTCCAGGTAGTCCCCCACCCACCATGGAGCCACATTTAGAGGACAGTGTTATCCCATACAGGGCTGCCCTAGGGGTACCACCCAGATATACACCCCCACCCTCAGTGCTTAAGGCGTCATGATGTCCGTCGAGATCAGACCCAGCACTAAGAGCGGGGTTTGACATCTAAACTTTTCCCCTCGCTCGACCACGTTAGGTACTCGAGTTCTACGGATGAGGTGGCATGCCAACCATCCTCACCCTCCATCAAATCCAATGAACAAGTCCAAATCATGTCCAAAACCAATCCAAGTCATCAACATAAAAACGTGCCTTATAGAGGGAGGAAGCAGAAGGAAGAAAAGTTTTAGTAAAAGGAAAAGGGCTGACTTATTTAGTTGGATCAACAGCTGGGCACCAAGGCCCAGCGAGAAAGTAGTTCCCACCAGGCCAATCAGGGCCCAGCTGCTGAACCCTAAGCCCCCCATCCTCGGCAAGGCTTAATATCATAATTGTAGACCAGACCTTTTAGATATTCAAGTGGTGCCCGTGAGTCAAAATGTTTTGCGACGTTTAGAATATGCTCATCAGCCTGAATGTATTTTAGGAGTTTTTGATTCGAAGCTTTCCCAGCATTCAACTGCCCATAGTAGGTATCACGATCTTCTTGTGTTTTCCTAATACCACCGATGAACTTCCAAATAACTGGATGGTTCATTCCCAATTCAGCATATGTTTTTCTGTGTGCTGCCTCAGCATGATTGTTGGTTCTATCCTCAACACCTATTGTTCGCTGTTCATAAAAACCTATGAATATCCATTGTGTGAAAAGTTTGGTTTATCTCTCTTGCTAAGAATATTTTCAGCCATTTCTGATATGGGCTCTAAGAGAAAATAAAAAAAAGACTTTTTCTCTGTAGCACTAAATCACTAAATTTTATCATAGTTTTGTTTGTTATCAAAACTAACTGTAGTTGTTAAGAAAAGCATGTTGTTAAAGCTCTGAATATATCTGCACAGTGGTTGTTAAGAAAAACACGTTGTTAATTTTACAAATTACTGCAGTAGTTTACAAGATAGTTACATTAGTTTGTTTGTCATCATACACACACACACACACTGTTTCATTTATTAGTCTAAATTGGCACCAAAAAGGTTGGTGCCAAAAACAGTTCGGCGTCAAATAGTCGTCGCCAAAATGGTGGTGTGAAACAGTCCCATTCCGGTCGATAACTGAGGACTGCCTATACTTTAAAACTGACAATATACATGACCAAAGTGAAATGTATAAATAAAATAATTACAGCACAAGGAAGTCACACGAATATAAAGTAATATGTATACGTGAAGTTATATGCAGGTTTGGGTATGTGAAGGAAACCCAGCCCTGAACAGAGTAAAAGGGTATTTCTGCATTCACAGATACAAGGCAATATACAAGTAATGAGTTTGTTTGATGAAACAAAAACATGGGCTGACCCTTTAAAACAACTTTAATAAATTATATAAAAGATTGTGAACTATGTACAAAATATTAAAAGCATACTCTGGAATGCATGAAGCAACACTGCCAAAGCTACACCCTCACAAGATCAATAAGGTGTTTCATTCACTGACAGTTACACTTAGGATGCAGGTGACAATATAACACTGAAGAGTACCACCCACCTGTGGACTCACAATATCATCTGCTTAAGTCACTTCAAATGTTATAAGTATCATTATAAGTTTTTCTTATCAGTATAGTAAAGGAGTCATCAAATCTCTTGTTTCTACAATTTTCTATGAAAGTGAAATTATTCTTACGTCATAGAAAATCAGCATGTGTGGGTAAAAGGCATTTTCTATGGAATAATGACTAGGAAGAATAGTTGGTTTGCTCTTTGATTAATTGCACATTCCACATACTAATTATAATAGAATTAATAAATATAAGAAAATTGGAAAATATTAGTAATATGAGCTGGAAAAGTAATCCTCTGTGAAGTAACTATACCTGGAAAGAATAAGAGGTGTAACAAGTACCACATGATCACAAAATAGGTTAGTTACTACTGTGCATACATGGATCTAGAGAATGCGTGCATAGTGAGACTACCTTCTTCTTCTGCAGGCAAGACGAATGGGCTTGAATACTATATGAAATGTGCACCAAGTGACCTGGCATAGTAGCAGTTGAGGCCATCCAACACACAATATAGTTTATGTATATAAAATGAATAGGGCTGTGATTTGCATCTTTTGATTTCAACTTATTCTTCTTTTGACTTAGTTTAAAAGGGTCATCAGAGCCAGCCAGTGATCACCATAAAAAGAAAGGCCGAAGTAATGCATACTGCTCTACATTTGTGGCCTAATTAGCTTAACACTCCACAGAAGCTAATCCTAAGCTAATTCTATTAATAAAGTAACTCATAAAAATCTCCAAGTATATTAGTCTTTAAAAAAGAAAAAGCCTCATGGGTTGCTTAGTATCTCTCTTAATTTTTAAGTTTGCAGAACATGTCTATGATAAAATCTCTTATCCCCTCTACAACATATTTTGCAACCTATACAAAAGATACCCTCTGCATCTGCATGGCGCTTAAGGAAATGATAAATACTCCAAAGAAGAGAGACTTCTGTATGATCTTTTCATGCCTTCCTTCTGATTTTTAATCCTACTACATACAGCATGAAAATTGAAGACCATTTAATGGTAGCATTTTACAGCAAACAGAATATCACAAACATCTTTCTGATTTCTCTTCAAGTAGAACCAGACTGATTGAATAATTCGCTGCCAATTAGAGGCATCACAACTACTTTCACCACTAAGAAGTAAAACTTTCTAAATTCATGTAGTCTCTCAAAATAAATACTTCCAAGGATATCTATATTCAAATACCTACTTATATAGTAACTTCAGATAAAAATTATACTTCACTTCAAAAAGAAAAAAAATACTAATAAGGCAGCTACACCTTATAAAAATGGTCAGCAATCACAAATAAAGCAAAACTCACTATTCTTCAGAAGATAGTTATCATTCCCCTAACCTACCCTAGAGGGCAAACTAAATGCAAGGCCATAAGTACAGATATTTCCATATAGTATTCTCACAGTAGAGGGGGAACAACAATAACTGCACCCTGTCCTACTTTTTTCCTTTGCAGTCCTTTATGCTCATAAACTTCTGGGTAATTTCATTAATGTACTAAACTTTTTGATGGGTCTGTTTTGGTCCTAATTAACCAAAATCCCTCCTTAAGATCTTCACTCCTCAATCTTTAGTCTTTGCAAATTCCATGTGACAGCTTTATTTCCATTCTAACTAATGGGAGTAGTCGGAATTTTTCCTAATTTCTGTTCTTCCTTTCATAAATTTCATCCCTCTACCAACACCCCTATCGTACCCAATACGTATTATCAATTTCACTTTCTTGTACGTTTCATTAATCCTCAGCCTATTATGGAAGCTCAGTCTGATACTTTCTTGTCTGATGCTAATGTAGACTTAGAGAGAACATGACAGACAAAATGTCAGTACTCACAACTTCCTGTTGTGTCGTATTTCAATATCACTTGAGACCACAGAATTGTAAGTCCAAAAATTGATATTTTGGAATTTAAAGAAAAAGCATCTCCCTTGTTAGTCCTCCAAGGGCCACTTAATTAACTGTCTGCATCACACTCCTTGCACTCCAAACATACAGGCTTACTACAATGAAAGCTGTCCCTGAATAATTCCTTTTGAACAAATTTTTCATGCTTATTCCCAATGATTCGTAGGATAGACCACAACCGTATACCTGATTCTCTTGTAGTACTATCTGAACTATTGCACGGTTTGGCATTAAGTGCAATTGGAAAAAAAAAAAAAATTCTTTCAAATATGCCAAATCAACTACTTCGTGTACCTCAAATGAATCTATAATCTTGAATAGATTATACTTCAGCATATTTATCAGTTTAACCCATTCTATTTTTCACACTAACCTAACAGCATAAACTGTCATTCTGTTTACTACAGCCAGCTACTAAATGAATTCTAACATGGGCCAAAAATTTAGCTGTATTAAACAAAAAAAACCTGACAAATGCTTAGGGTGAAGTTCCTTTAGCTGCATAGCAATGGCAGCCATTCATGAAAATTGGGTCCATGCTACCTTCAAGTGTCCTTGGCAATGCAACAATCCCGAAGGTAACAACGCCTATGCTTGAAATAAAATTGAAATACTATTAAAGCATTTCCAGTCTTACTTCACATTGGCTTATAGCTAGCATCAAAACAAAATGAAGTGTAAATAATGAACTACCAATCCATCAACAAAGACACCAACCATTTTATGTTGGTCTACTGCACACAGATAAACCTCCTCCATATAATACCTTAATTTACTAATACTTGAATAGTGTACTCTACTTTTTTATCCAGTGCATTCAACTACTATTACAGAACTGGTTAACCTAAAGCCCAAAGTTGTAACCATTAACAGACAGTATTCTAAAATTTGTGCCACCAAAGAGAATTTTCCTTCACTATCACAAGAACACTTCATCTTTTGAGGAATTCTAGTATCCAATGCCAACTCAGGAAGAAGAAAAATTACAAAGGATTAAATTGAGTAGTAAAGAAAAAATACCAGACCCTTTCTATATTCTTTTACATAATCATTAAATAAATAAAAATTCTGTAGGCTTCAATACATAAAAACATTACATTGACAATTCAAATGTAACTTCAGGAACTAAATTCAACCCTATGCTTAAAAGAAAATATTCACTTTGTATCACATGCTTAGGAAAATACTCAGTGACTTGAAATTTCAAAGTACATATAGCACTTTGCTGCATGTAATGATTAACTATGTACCTTTCAAAATCAAATTAAATATACTCTTCCTGCCAAATAATTGCACTAGTGCAAAGACCTAAGAATATCCAGTCAGGCCATATCCCTAATTATTTCTTAAAATCCAATACCATTCTCCCAATAATTAACAAATACATATTAATTTTGATTACGAGAACCTAGCTATAATGTATAAGTGACGGAAGAGGGAACCATGTTCTAAGGAACAAATAAAATTAAGAATACTCAGAGGATATGGTTACCGTTCAATGTTAAAAAGACCCATCAGAAGCAAAGTCCTCACACTCATAAACAAGACAGCAACTTCAAGGGCTCCACCTGTAGGGTATTGTGCCCAGCCTTGCAGGAACTTCACTGAGTAAAATTACTGTAATAAATTTCCTAGGCATACATTCTTTCCCAAATTCAAATAAAAATTATCTAAATTAAATCAACCCTCTTAAATTTCACTGTAAAACATCCAAAATAAAACAAAGAGCACTAAGAAATATAATGCATAAACTTTCCATCGTGAACTGACCTAGTAAACCATTATTTCATAAACATCTTTCCACAACCTCAGTAAGTCATCCAAGTCCAAATTCCAAATTGCTGTATATTAGTGGTGCTTAACTGGCATGTGGGAACTAGTGATAAGAGGAGTTGTTACTCCATTTACATTAGCAGTCAATCAGTAGCGTGATGAGAAATTAATTGTGTGTACAAAAATGATGTAAACAATTGTGAATTAGGAATACTTCAGCACCTATGTGTTAGAAAAAAAATGCCAAACCATTACCAAATACTATACTAAAAAGCTACTCATGTGAACTGACCTTTGATGCTACAATCCAGTTTCTTTGTTGTCATTAAAGCTATAAAAAATGTTTAAAAATTGAGGAGTCATGTAGATTTACAAGCACACTTATGTCCTCAAGTAATTCAAATAAGACATTAAAATATCACAAGTATTACATGGCAATTAGTGTATTTCCTAGCATCATAACACAAACTTTTCTTAAAATAAATTTGGAAATTTCCTGTGTATCCTACAGGCTGAAGGCTATGCTTTCATATGTTTATTATTACAATAATAATGACAACTGCCACACAAATCTACAGCAACTAAAATCAAAATATATATTGTACCAGCTGAAGCCCTAACCATTTGCAGTGAAAGTGACAGCTGGCCTAGAAAATGTTCTGACCAAATAAAACTGGGCAGTTAATACTGTATGCATTACTCGGAAATGTTGAAGTTTTTCATTTTACTGGTATGTCAACTTCAGAAAAGCTTACAATTTAAAAATAAATGAACTACAACTATAATACCGTGCTCTACTCTACCAGCTGACGCAATACTATTTCAATGCACTGCAGCAGTCAAATGTTCGTAGGTAGTTACAGTTAGTCAACAGGTTGGTTCGTTTACAGTGAAGTTCTGTAGAACCATTACTAAGCTTTTGAAGCATGATTCAATTAATTTGAATCGCACAAGACGTTTTCTTGGTGCGAGTGGAATGATTTTATAACTCCTCAGATCTATGGATCAGACCTACTCAAGTGGTTAGGTTCTTGAGTCTAGACCAAGACTTCAAGAACACCCCTGAATTTCCTCTGCTAAGGATGAGAAACTACATATCTCCTGTTTTTCATGAACTAAGTGGGTTTAGGTTTGGCGACTTACTTAGCCAAGCCTACCTGGTTTGAACCTACCTTTACCAACTTGGCCTAACGTAAGTGGTCGAGTTCTTAGCCTAGACTACCTAGTTCCAACCTCTCTTTACCAACTTAGACTAGCCTAAGTAGTTGCTGGCAAAGATAAAAAATGTTATAATGTTTTAGGTTTCCATTGGTGAACTCAAAAAAACATTTTACTGGAATTCTAGTTTTCTTTAAATATAACATGTAACACCAAAGAGAGTTTGCTGGAGTAATCAACCAGATCTATATGTTTCAGTAGTTTCAAAAACACAAAGTTGAATATTTTCACTTTGACGATAATCAAAATTTATAGAAACGAACTCAGAGGTCTGGAAAAACTAACACCTATTAATAATAATAATATAGAAACGAAACAAGGTTGCCAAAGTTTCATTCTAATGTTAATCAATGACTGAAAAGGTATGCCAGTGGGAAATATATAGTATATATAAAAATGCTTTGATGAATTCATGGTAGCATATTTTAGTAAGCAAAGTACCAGGATGTACTTTAAATACACAGCCATATGATACCGTTACGAAATATGGATGCTATGCAGAGATGATGGATCAATAAAAATTCTACTTGACAATCTGAGGAACCTTCAGGGCAGTGTGTTGTCATGGATTTGTTGGGTGTAGTAATGAAGATATCAATACCTAAGTATCATTTGAAATATTCTCATTGCTTCACAAAAGCAAGATTGTTAGAATTACTTTGACTTATTGAAATTGGTACCGTTTGAAAAGAATTAATGTGGCTTCTAAATCAATTTCATATAAATAAAGAAAGGATATAGAAGCAGTTACAATTATCCTAGAAATGGTACAAGTGCATGATAATAGAGTAGTATCATGAACACAGTAGGTAACTATTTTCCACATGAACCAATCTGTGAAGTGATGCGATGTGTTAACAAGGGTAAAACTGAGGAAATGCAGCACAATACAATTGCATACAATTGCTTTGTGTAAGGAATGGGAGCCAATGATTTGATAGGCTTCCAGGATCTCACAGATCAATGACCCGAGGAAAAACATTTCCAGCTTGGAAATCTTATTCTGCCTAAAAAACAAAATACATTTGTTTTGGCAAGATCTTCTAGAAGTAGATTACAATCAACAGGAAGAAACCATGCAGATTTGCTTACTGATGTGTATGATGATCAAAATCATAACCCAACTACTTGCAGATAAGTTTACCAAAAGAAAGACCACCATCAGCTCTTCTCATTCATTTCCAGCATTAACAACAAATTGCTCCATTCTACAGCCCATGCATCTTCCACGGCACCATTACAATCAATACATAGACCAGCATTTGCCTCTCAACCTCCCTTGTACCATTGCATTGTCACTTAACAAATGGCTTTTTCCATGCTTGATTTCCAATCAGAATCATTTTAGTTCTCTTTACATTTTGCTCTCAGTCTTCTCTTACAAACTCCACTCTTATCTTTTCAACATTTCTAAAACCAATTCACCAATAATATTGTAAACATCAAGTCATTCCATACAGCAACTCCTAGAAGTCACCTGCTCTGCAAACTTTGGCAGCTTTTTAAAAATTGAATATCAACAGAGCTTAGTGCTTACTTTTGATGTTCATTATCATAATTATCACTGGCACTGACATCAGGATTTCCCTTTATGGGGTTGTACAAAAGTTCTCTCAACTGCCTTAATTCTTGTGCACTTTCTGACTGAATTCCAATCTGGTTCAGGTCTTATGGCAAGTCTTTACTCAGCAATTTTGGGACTTCTCTGTCATGCTTAGTTCCACATTACCTGTGGCATTATACATGCAGCTCACTTCTTGTTTCTATTTACTTAGGGGATATTTGTATATAAGCACTCCAACTGTAATTCCACTTCCTTCAGAGAGCTTTATGTAATTTGTATTGTTTGTTAATATGGTGTTTTTACGTTGCATGGAACCAGTGGTTATTCAGCAACGGGACCAACGGCTTTACGTGACTTCTGAACCACGTCGAGAGTGAACTTCTATCACCAGAAATACACATCTCTCACTCCTCAATGGAATGGCCAGGAATCGAACCTGCAACCACCGAGGTGAGAAGCAAACACCAAACCAACCACGCCACTGAGGCGCTCTTTTATTGTCCTCTCGATACCATTTACACAATCCAGGAAGCTACCGAGATCTCTGAAATTTTTAGCTCCAAAAGGTCTGCTTTTCCAACTCTCAGGTCATCTCCATTTCAACACTGTTAGCTTTTGTTGTAAATAGGCAACACTTTAAAATCCAATGCATATTGCAATTACATTTTGTAACCATGAAAAGTTTTCCTATGTTACAATTGATAACCCTATAGTACCTCTCTTAGGATAACTGTATACTACAGTTAACATTCCCTTATTCGCAGACTTGCACATTCGTGGATTTTTCACTGAGAAATATTCAGAATTTACTGTATTTTCATATTTTTGTGACTAAATGTACTTTTGGTGATAAAAGCTATTAAAACACTCAGGTAAAGCATTTTTTTTTTTTTTAAACTATCAAAATAGGTAGTTCTCATCCCAGCAATTTTAGTGGGATTTTACATATTCACAACTTTCAGCTCATCGCAGGGTGGTGGTTGTTGTTGTTGATGTTTTCCAATGTAGTCAGATCTCCAACTGTTTCAAATTTTTCACTGTCACTGTAGGCTTGGTTGGGTTTTAATGCTTTTCAATCAAATTTTCTATTCCACTTTTATAGTGTACTCTCGACATTATAAAAAATACTTCTTAGATACTCACTCCCCAGTGAGACAATGCTACTTTGTTACATTACAGTAACATCATTCACAAAATACATCTTTCTGATCCCCTTTACCTTTTCTTAGCCAACATACAATAATTTCTTGCCTTGGCAGTTTATGAAATGCCTTCTATGGATGTACAAATGTGTGACATAACATCTTGAAAAAGAAAAGACCATGTATATATACAGTGCACTAGGAGACATCATGATGTATGCACTTAAAAATACCTCTGATATCTGTGCAAATGCTAACAAATCCTTTGAGAAGCTGTACAGGCTTTACAATCAACCAATCTACTGTATGCTCTACAATTAGATACTAGTAAATGGGAAATGACTGATTAAACAGAAATTGATAAGATTCTGCCAGGGCATTCTGTGAGAATGCAAGTGGAGATTTAAAATTGAAACCTTTGCTTGTCTGTCTAATCAAGAGATCCCAAGGGTTCTTGAGAAAAAAATAATGTAATGAAAAATAAACTAAAAATAAGGTGGGAGGCCACCAACAAGGCTTGGGTAATCAGGCAATTTTTATTATAGAGTGGGTGGATGAAGTGGTTGGCCCTACCACCAAGAAATACTGAAGTTCTTGCCCTTTAACAAGTCACCTCTCATCTAACCTATGGGCCAGCAAATAATTTCAAACTTTAAGCAACTCTACAGCAAAGCCTGATTTGAAGTCACCTCTGACAGAAAATTAACCTTCATAGAGTCCTGAAAGAACAACTTTCAACATCCTCTACTGCACAAGCCTTACAGACAAAACATGGGAAGGGGGGGAGGTCTATTACAGGACCATGAACTCTACTTGAACCTCAAAGGCTTTGAGGCTGAGCTTGTTATATGGAGGATATTGCCTCTGAGCAAGACCATGGCCTTGAAGGTCAGTGATGTTGATGTGGAAGTGGTAGAGGAGGAGCACAAAGGGGAGCTCACCACAGAAGACCTGCAGAGCCTTCAGAGGGCTCAATGGCAGACAACAGCTGGTGAATTGTCTTTAAAGGAGGGAAGGATGACACCAGTACAGTATTTCATTAATGAAAAGAAATGCTTGCAAATTGGAGGAAAGGGCATCGTTTTCTAGAAAAACATCCCAAAAAATTGCTGTAGTATACCATACCTTCCAATTTAGGACTTCAAAATGCATGGAAAAGCAAACCTCTATTGATAAGTTTTTAGTGAGAAACATTGAATTTCAAGTGGTGGTACAAACAGAATAAAGAAACAACCTCTTAGGAACAGTTCTATACCTTTTTGATAAACTGGGACTGTCCTCCCAAACAATCTATTTCCTCATCTTTATTCCTCACCACTACCATACATGCCATTAACTGGACCAATTACTGGTTAAGTGAGAGCAAAAGTTGGTTTATATAAGCTAATTACATTTTTTGTATGTAATTTCTGCAGTTAGGATTCTTAAATTCTAGTTTGCTGTATCTTTGGAGGTCTGGAATGGATTAGGTAATAAAATTCCCAGCTTTCCTTGTGGAAAAAATTTTCTTGCTTTAAAAACAAGAGAGAGAGAGAGAGAGAGAGAGAGAGAGAGAGAGAGAGAGAGAGAGAGAGAGAGAGAGTGTGTGTGTGTGTGTGTGTGTCACACCTTATATTTCCGTATATAAGACGACCTTTGAATCCTAAAATTCATCCCTAAAAATTGGGGATTGTCTTATACTACAATTCTAAAAATCAAACCTTGAATTCTAAGATGTGTGTCGGTAGGCTAGCTTCAGCCTCAGTGCTATAGCCTAACTACCAACATGCATGAAGACTCACTTTATGAAATAAAATGGTAATAAAGGTAATAAAACAATTTAAACCTTATATATATTATTGGCATATCTTCTCAACAAATAGCCTATTTTAAGAATAATTCTAAATCAGTTAAACAAACTTTAATCTTTGCGATCCCAGCAGAGAAAAATGTAAACATCGAATTATGGTTGCGCCGATGCGCTCACAGCAACCTTTATCTTTCAGTAATCTTTCAAAAAATTCAATTTTGGTGTAATTACAGTAGAAATAACTTTTAGGATAGCATAATATTCAGTTTTCATTAAAAGTTTTTAATACATATCACAAGATTGGTCACATATGCCATCGTAATTCTAGTCTGGCTTCCTCGGCTAGTCGGCTTTGTCGTCAATATCATACAAATCATCTTCAGTATCATCCATGGCAGCACTAAATGCTGTTGTAACTGTTTAGAACAATTCAGTCATATGAACAATAATTGTATAAGATAATTATCGCTCATTATTGTATTGTTATTAGTGGTTGTTTGAGAATGGCGATGAAACTTGAACAAAACAATGGTTTCCCTTTTAGGCAATGTATGTATGAAAAATATGATATAGAATCAGTATTATTAATCTAGCTTTGATCATTTACAAAAGGAATGTATTTTTGAATTAAGTTCCATTCGGCAACTAAAGGCTGTGATGATATCAACGAAACATGATCAGCTGAATATTTTTCGATGTAAACAAAACCAGAATGCCCAGGCTGAATATAAAACTAATAACTGCCAGGCAGAAGTGATGTTCAGAACTGGAGAAATCACACCTAATGCTCATACAATGAAGTAATATGTGCACGTTTTCAACCAAACTTCACTAATTTTCGATAAAAGATATCTCTGAATTATATCTCTTCTAACAAATTATGGTAATGAAGATATCAATAATACTCAAATCAGCCAAGACTTTCAGTGTAAACAATATCAAACGCAAATGATATACATGACGATGTTTATATTCTGTAATACTGTAATAATGATAATTAGTAATACTGTAATTTGGATACAACAAGCAAACAACCTTTCTTTTAGGTCATCATTATTATAAATATAGTTGCACGGTTTAATTTTTGCAAATAATCACTTTTATCCAAAAAAAATTCGGTTTTGTAATTGAGAAGTCATCCTATACTACAGATATGATATAAATTCATGAAAATTTGCCATGATTTTTTTACCTCGTCTTATACATAGAAATATATGGTGTATATATATATATATATTTTTCTCATTAAAAGCAATTGCTCTAGTGGTATCAATAAGTTTCTTACAGGTATCTTTATACCTATGAAGTTTTTTCCAATTCTTGTTTGACAATTTCTGGTGAAAAATAAGCAATTTCCTTCTTCCATTTATTGATATATATACAGGCAGTCCCCTATTTACGACGGGGTTCTGTTTTTGAGATGCGTAGTATGCTGAAAATCGGCGTGAGCCAAAAATTTGTCAAAAATCATCAAAAATCCTAAGAAAACCTTACTGTGAATGCTTTGGGTGTGTATTAAAAAACTATGTTAACTGCATTTTTATTGTGCTTTTCATCAAAAAAAACTTAAAATATTGTTTAATGTATATACTCTTGTAAGGTTTGATATTTAAAGGCCAATTCTATTGCCTAAAATTTTGGGACTGAACTTTACATGTGGTATAGGCTAATTTTAGAAATGCGCAAGAGTTTGGCACTAGGCTAAGCCTAAGCTTTGGATTTCCCGACAACCGACAATAAATACAAATGTTGTTTTACTTATTTGGGAAACTTTTATTATTGTTATGTTGTTTCTATATTGAAAAAGTGCAAACTTTAGGGACTAGGCTAAGCCTACCACATTCTTTGGATTTCATGACAACTAAGTCAACAAAGCAGCATTTGTTTCCACAGAAGTCGACAAACTTCTGTTTTTGTATGATAACCACGACAATAAATATATATGTAGTTTTACTTATCTGAGAATCTATTATTATTATTTTGTAGTTTTTAATTTATGGGTGTTCTAGGCTATAATATGCGCAGCAGCTGATAACTTCTTCATTCATGATTCACAAAGATTCGTATTTTTTATTCTACTGGTAAAAGGATGCTGTAAATTGAAAAACTTAGTCATGCAATACATTTAATTAAAAAAAAATTAGTGAATAAATTATCATCCAAAGCATTCAAAATATAAAATTAATCAAAGACTGCTATAATCGAAGCCTGCAAATATTTTCTAGAATTCTTCTTCTGTTATAATGTCATTATATGTTTCATTATAGCTGTTGGTAACTCTGTATCTCCATTAGGTAAAGATAGAATAAATAATAGAAATGAGTGGTTATACTGTTTGGTAGTTTCAATAGTTGAAGAGAGATAATGAACATTTATGATTACTATACTGTATGCTAGGTAAAAGTGGTTGCTTGGCGATCGTTCGCTACTCATAGTGTTGAACGTAAACAAAAGGTTGGAAACTTTTTTTTTTTTTTTTTGTTTATTTGTTTATTATAGTTAATGGTTAATTAATAATTATTTGAAATGAGTACATACTGATTACTTATACATTTTATTGTCATATTCTAAGCTTTTAGCTTCTTAGGTTTAGACGTCAGAATCACAGACTAGGCTACAGTAGCAATTGCTAACATAGGCTAGGATTGCTAGAATCAAAACGCAACATTATAAGAGACATATGCTTAAGTCCTAATATATGCAGTAAAAATTGGGTTGAGCATTACATGCAGTTGAATATTACTCAAGTATGTACAGTATTTTGCCTTTTTGGAGTCATATTTCCTTCATTGGATTGACGTCGTAACCCTAGAACATGAGTTGTAAGCCTGGAAACAATTTCTGATGAATATAATTGAAAGGCGTCGCAAACTCGGAACATCGTAAGCCGCGGACTGCCTGTGTATATATACTATATATACACCCCAAACACCAAGATAGTAATGACAGTATGATGCCTACAGGGATTACCTATGGAGGTTCCTGGATGAAATGTTTAAAAATGAAGAAGAAAATAACCTGAGTATAATATGAAAATGGGGAGCAAAACTTGAAAAATCCTTCAACAAGGATGCAGCATGGAAATATATCACTATCATTACTCTGGATAGTTTTAACATTGCATAAGGTACCAGACCTTCAGCACATCCAAAAAGGTCAGATCCTTATACTAATGGCAGTTGAGTATAATAGCCTGATGAAGATGTTGTGACCATGACGACCATACTATATCCAATGAGAAGAGTGCTGCCACTGAAGTTGCTACAGATGATCCTTTGCACAAAAAACAAGTCTGAATAATATGGGAGTATGAACACAAAGACTACTGAGAAGACCCAAAAAACCATAGATGTAGACCCAAACTGGATACAAATTCATGCAGAAAGTGCAGAAGAAATATTATGTACTAATTGTTAATGGAGATGAATACGTACTAATTACTGTAAAACACTGAACATATTAAATAAAACATTTAATATGGGTAACAACTTCTGAAAAATAATTCAATGAAATAGAAATAAATCTTATGAGCATTTAAAAACCTAAACATTTACTCAAGTGGTGAGTAAGAATAATTTTGAAAGCAATTTAATAAGAGAAAAGCAGCTCACTACTAGTCTCATTAGTTAAACACCACCAATGTAGAGGATTCTGGACTTGTTCTGACCAATGAAAGTGATGAAAAGGCATTTGTATATCAATGATTTGTAATTTGTATCAACAATCAGTATACTACATGAAACATACCTATAAACTACATTAATCTCTCCTTCACATTTCGAGTCACTATCATAATAAACATTGATTTATTCTAACCACCATTCCATAACAGAACAGAAGGTCAAAGAGGGTTACTGCCCAAAAGGTAAGTTCAACAATTACATGACTTTCATAGCAGAACTAAGATTCATCCAACCATCCGTACTATTAACTTCAATTTCACTTTACCTTTGCCCATGACCGTTTATTTCTTCAGAAAGCTGATGTGACTGCGACATCTTTTCATGTGGCCTGTTGTAAGGAGTTTCATATTTTCAGTTATTTCAAGGAGTCCTCAGGTGTCAAAACTGTACATACAGTATATAAGCAATGTTATGCAAGCAAAATTTGTAGTTACTTTTCCAACTAGTTACTTTACAAAATTTCTAGGAAAATGAGATAATCAAGATCATGTTTAAACCATCTAGTATAATTTCATTTCAGCTTATCAATTTTTCTATGAAGAATAATAGGCTTTAAATAAGTTTTTCTGATATGAGGAAAGTATTTGTACACAAATTTTACCATAAGAGTATAAAAAAGAAATCCTGAAGAGGCACTGACTGCCTCTTTAGCAATAAAACTTTTCTAATATCTAAAATGCCCAACAAATTACCCTTACAATCACAGTACAATATAATCCCATACATGAAACTCACAGTACATAATTTCCAAATTGATTGCATCATACAGCTCAACTTATCAATAAAGACATTTTCTTTGGAACATGAAAAAATAAAACTAGCAGATTATTATGTACTACTCTATAGAAATTTTTTAATGAAACAAATAAAACTTAAATCAAAATAACCTTAACCATTAAACTTAATATTTATAACTTTCTGGTAATAATAGGCTTGTTTTGACCACTGGGATTAAGAGTAAAACCAAGATTAATATTAAAACAAAATGCTACAAACCATTAAAAATATTCTAGATATATTACTGACAACTATGCCAATCCATGCTTCTTTAAATTGGGTATAAATATGCCACTACAAACCATTACAAATACAAATATTCTAGGATAATTAGGTGGCTAATCCATGCTAGTTCAAATTGGGGATTTATATATATAATGAATTTTTATCACATCACCGTGATTCATATACACACATTAACTTAGCTACAAATGTCCTTTAACATGCAATTCGTTTTACCTCGAAATTATATTTTCATATATGTTAACTGAAGGGGAATTTTTTAGTTGATAATAATTTCGTCCTCCCATGGATTCAAACCAGAGCACAGAGGAGAAATCAGGACTTCAGTGACATCGGCCGAGTTGGTAAGAAGACGTCACTGAAGTCCCGACTTCTCCTCTGTGCGGTGGTTCGAATCCACGTGAGGGCAAAACCATCATCAACTAAAAATTCACCTTTGGTTAACATTATAAGAAAATATATTAATTCTGGGGTAGAGCAAATTAGATATTAAAGGACATTTATGCATACTACATATGAATAACTTGATCACAAAATAATAAAATGTGATGCTATGTATAAATAAAGGTAATGCCACGAAGGGAAAGGAAAAAACGAGACCTGCCGAGATCTTTCAGTCTTAACGATCCTTTACTAGAGGCAAGACTTACCTATAATAAAGGGTCATTAAGACTGAAAGGTCTCGGCCGGTCTCATTTTTCATTTTCCTCTGTGGCATCACTTTTATTGATATATATGTATATATACAGTTTCACCTTATCTGCAACTAAATATCATCAAGAGGTGTCCTAAGATAATGGCGCCATAAACCGCCAATTTTTGTTTAATGGCGGTTTTCACTTATCGTCACCCCCTCAGAAATAGAAGCCCCACCAATAACCATGGACTGCCTGTATATGCAATTTCTTATAAATTAAAAAAACTGCACGGAGATGGTTGGCAATGCTATGCAAGTGGAAAGAAGCATTGGTAACACACTTACAGTTTTAAGCAGGATGAAAGGGGATTATTATGGGGGCGGTATGCCAGGATTTTCATGGGGGGGGGGGGGGGGGGGGGGGGGGGGGTTGCTAAGTAACAAAGTTTGAGGTGGGTTAGGTGGGCATTTGACTTCTTGAGAGTTTTAGCTACTATTTTTGGCTTCAAAGTACTCTGCCACTGGAATTGTCATCACACCATTGTATTTTATCACTCTTAATTGGCTGAGACAGATACATGTCATTAGTACAATTCCCATAAAGTGCATGGGTGGATGAGAAATCTTGTTTTTTCTAGCTATTAGAGAGAGAGAGAGAGAGAGAGAGAGAGAGAGAGAGAGAGAGAGAGGAGAGAGGAGAGAGAGAGAGAGAGCATATGTGAAATACCTACTATACATTTTTTTTCTTACATAACCACAAAGGAAATGTACAGTATATCCAGTACACAAATTGTTATATTGTGTAAGGGAAATAAGGGAGTTCTTTTGATTTAATATAAAGTTTTCAATTTAAAAAGTTTAGGTGGCTGTTTATAAACATATTAGTGTACATATGCGGTAATGTGGTACTGACAAGGTAATGGGGCTAAGGGTAAGAAGTTGCCTTTTTATACCCAGAATATTTTTTCACTATGTACTGCACCTGGAAATTTCCATTGTACAATTGTTCCCCTTGGAAAATTACAGTAAATCCTGACTAGTTTCTGCTTTATTACTATGCAATTTTTTAAAGGTTTGAGACTTTTTAGTCTTGATAGGCAACTGTTCTTAGAGATGGTTACTATCAATACAAACCTTGTTCTCCACCCTTGGACTCTGCCATAGCCATCGTACTGTGACCCTCCATGGTCTCGGGTTTAAGTTCTTGTGTCAGATGGTAAAATCTGGCATTTATCCTCTTTTGATCAATTTCCTGTTTTTCAGAAGTGTGTGGATTATCAGGAAAGTGCTTTCATCTTTAACTAATCTTTCCCTTCGGAGTGTTTTATTTCTAAATTCATCCACTGTCCTTCCCAGTTGTTTGGCAAACCTAGCAGATTTCATTTGCCTTATAAGGTGTGATGGCCCCACCTTGTCAACCAGTTCCTCTACATTCTTTTCAATTATGTACGGTGACGTTCATTTATACCCTCAACAGATAAAAAATAAAATAATAAATGAGAAATGATAAAGGAGAAATGGAATGTAGGTGTGTCTACTGTTAGTGTATTTGTGTTATAGGCTGTAAGTATGAAGGAGTATGCTTAGCACGGTATCAATTGTTCTCTTTTTTTTTCTTTCTCACTTTGCATTGTGCTTAACTACTTCATTACAAGTTATAGTACAAAAATGTAATATCCTTTAACATAAATATGGAAAATGCATAAAAGTAAAAATCATGAATACAAAAACGCTCTCATTAAGTCAATGCTTTCCCACCTCTTCCCAGCTGACGAAACTACTTCTCCAACCACCCATCCTCCCAAACATCCCCCTTTCCTCTGGTGATTCTTCCAGTAACAGCCTTCACTGTCTTCCTACTCTCTCAATCCAGCCCAGCATTCTGACCTAGGCAACCCCCATCACCTAGGAAACTTTCCCTGGCCTCCCAATCCACCCCTCCAATCCTCCCTCAAGTCTGCTTATGAATGCAAGCAATGTTCCTGACATTTCCTTTGACATGGACCGTGTTGCCAACCATCGGAGAGAGATTTTTCAACTATATGCACATATATATATATATATATGCTTAAAAAATCACAGTAAATGCACGTAACTTTAGTAAGTAAGCAAATACCACAGGAAAATGATAGGGAGAAATCCACAGTTAAAAGAAATATTGAACCTTGTTTCATCAAGTCAAATAATGGAAGTGTTCTAAATTTAAGCCTTGGTTTATCTAAACTTGATGGCTTCATAAATAAAAAAGTTGTAGATAAATATAAGCAACAAAATTTAATATATTCAGTTTTTACATGTTTTGGACTTTATATGGATACATTGTAGTTTCTGTTAGGGTTAAATGTATATTCAAATTTGTGACCATTTGATATCCGGTATTCCTGGATTATCTCTTTGATTTGTACCCTTTTGAGAATTAACCATTCTTTTGTTTCCCTGATAACTTCCTTTCCAACTGTATTTCATTAATTCCTTGACAATGTCTTAGTAAAGACGAAAGTGCTTGGATTTCTGCCTATCATTTTCCAGTGGTATTTGCTTATACATATATATATATTAAAAAATTACCGTAGTTATGCTACAAATGACGTTAAGGAGAATAGGACTGATATCTTCTTACATTACTACATCCTTACTCGCTATGGAGAAAAGATCGGCAAGGGGCATATACGCTAAATTTAACCTTTAGTTTTTAACTGAATCTGAGGAAAGAATGCTGACTACTAACTGACTATTATCGTGCACGTACCCCCGGTAACGTGGATGAAGCTACCCTTGGACTCGGTGCTATAGCCTAACCACCAACATATAGAAAGATGCACTTTATGAAATAAAATTATAATAAAAGTAATAAAACCATCTTACCATATATATTATGTATTGGCATATCTTCATAAAGTTTATTTGAGGAATAATTTGAAATCAATGAAAGAAACTTTTATCTATGCGATCCCCGCTGCAAAAATGTAAACATCGAGTTGCAGTTGCGCTGACTACAACGCTTATCTTTCGGAAACTTTTAAGAAATTTCAATGGTGGTGTAATTACTAGTAATAACATTCATGATAACATAGTATTAATTTTTCATTAAAGGTGTCGCATACATATCACTAGATTGATCACATGTTACCACCACCTTAGGGATTCTGGTCGATTTCAGCTTTGTCGCCAATAAAAATCTTCGGTACCGTTCATGGTATTTTAAAAATTATTTTATGACACTATATTTTCACGTTCTCCCACGCTTTTATGATGAACGCAGCAAACATCAAGTGGGGCCGCACACAAAGCTGTTTGTAATTTAAAATTATAACTGTTTCAAACAATTCAGGCATATGAACGATGATTGTGTACAATAATTATTGTTTATTATTCTAGTATTATTGGTGGTTGTTTGAGAATGGCGACGAAACATAAACAAAACAACGGTTTCCCTTTACTGCGACCTTTCTGTATGAAAAACACATAGACCCAGCTTTGTTAAACCCAACTTTGATCATTTACGAAAGGAATTGTATGTATCTCGAATTAAGTTCCATTCAACAACTAAAGACACTGATGATATCGGTAAAACACAATCAGCTGAGACTGTAAACAAACCTAGAATGCAAATGGCTTGTTCAGAGTATAGGAGCTGCATGATCAAGAGTCAGACTTCTGGGCCTTTTCGAAATGAGTGAGGAATCGTAACTTATTCAAAAAGCTGTGAAGAATATTTAGAGTCGGAAGCATTAATGCAAAGTTCTGGGAAGGGTTTGCATTCTTGGCAGTCTCCTTCCTTCCCTTGCTAGAGGAAGGATCAGGATTGCTTCTATGATTCCGATAAGAAACATAAAAAGGCTGCTCTATGTGTAAGCTTACTGCATCAATCGCCCGGCAGTCAGTGTAAGTTCGATTCCTATCCTCAACCTGAAGGAAGAGGAGTGGAAGGACGAGGGGGTGGGGGGGGGAGAGGCCAGTCACTCTCACATTCTTCTTACCTCTAGAACTGCATACCATAGGCGAGATGCAACTTGTTCTCTTGAAGGAGCCGGGTAAGCAAACAAAACCTGCAAGCATCCACCACAGGTCCAAAGAAATGAGGTTCCAAGGACCTGTGGGTAGGCCCAAAGGGAAAGATAAATATGGTCGCAATGAGACCTTATTTATCTTCCTGTCTGACATATTTTTCGGAGTGATAAGTACCCATCCACTGGGCTATCCAACTGCAGAGAAGTCTCTCACGGTCTCGTAATATTTGGAGAAAGACATGTCATCGGACACTTCTGTAATAGCAGTCCGCAGCGGATAAAGACACCGACACTCCATGGGGGGTGTCGATCCTTATGGGTACAGCAACATGTCAATAGGACAAAGTAATGACTGATCTGGATCAACCAATACAAAGTCCACAGCTTAGCTCATGACGATCTCAGACTCTTCGACAGCTGCCGACTGACTGCGTGCAGTGTGAGCTGTAATGCATCCGAGACGTAGTCACATGACAATTGCCTTTTGAAGGGTTATGCCAAGAACAACCATGCAAATCGTCGTTCGTCACCGATGTTGGGAGACAAGATGATGATTCTCTCAAGGCATGCACCCATCAGACGATAGTCAATTGCCTTCTAGAGACCGAGATCCCTGATGGCAAGACAGAAGTTCTCATAGTAGTTGAATCTCCA